>NW_027189179.1:586020-688520 GCF_040958095.1 Procambarus clarkii | reverse complement strand
GGGTCATGTGGGTTTATATTGGTGTATACTAGCAGCAAGTTTTCTTTCAAACATGTTTCATTGAATATGACCGCATATTCAATGAAACATGTTTGAAAGAAAACCTACTGCCAGTATACACCAATATATATATATATATATATATATATATATATATATATATATATATATATATATATATATATATATATATATATATATATATATATATATATATTATTAAATATGACCGAAAAAGTAAGATTAATAATTCTAACACGAATTTTCTCAATCTTTCGTACATTACGCTTCACTGTTGGAGGTAAATCAAAAATCACTTCTCCAAAATTCATTTTTATTTCTAGTCTGACGCGACACGGGCGCGTTTCGTAAAACTTATTACATTTTCAAAGACTTCACAAATACACAACTGATTAGAACTTACGTATCTCTGATTTTATATCTACATTTGAGTGAGGTGGGAGGGGTGATGTGGCATTAACACAAGACAGAACAAGAGGGGATATTAATAGGGTATTAAAAGTATCAACACAAGACAGAACAGAAACAATGGGTATTGAATAGAAGTGTTTGTAGAAAGCCTATTGGTCCATATTTCTTGATGCTTCTATATTGGAGCGGAGTCTTGAGGTGGGTAGAATATAGTTGTGCAATAACACAACTATATTCTATTTTATTGCACAACTATATTCTACCCACCTCAAGACTCCGCTCCAATATAGAAGCATCAAGAAATATGGACCAATAGGCTTTCTACAAACACTTCTATTCAATACCCATTGTTTCTGTTCTGTCTTGTGTTGATACTTTTAATACCCTATTAATATCCCCTCTTGTTCTGTCTTGTGTTAATGCCACATCACCCCTCCCACCTCACTCAAATGTAGATATAAAATCAGAGATACGTAAGTTCTAATCAGTTGTGTATTTGTGAAGTCTTTGAAAATGTAATAAGTTTTACGAAACGCGCCCGTGTCGCGTCAGACTAGAAATAAAAATGAATTTTGGAGAAGTGATTTTTGATTTACCTCCAACAGTGAAGCGTAATGTACGAAAGATTGAGAAAATTCGTGTTAGAATTATTAATCTTACTTTTTCGGTCATATTTAATAATATATGTCTACAGGAAAGACTGCTACCAAAATATACTAATATATATATATATATATATATATATATATATATATATATATATATATATATATATATATATATATATATATATATATATATATATATATATATATATGTCGTACCTAGTAGCCAGAACGCACTTCTCTGCCTACTATGCAAGGCCCGATTTGCCTAATAAGCCAAGTTTTCCTGAATTAATATATTTTCTCTAATTTTTTTCTTATGAAATGATAAAGCTACCCATTTCATTATGTATGAGGTCAGTTTTTTTTATTGGAGTTAAAATTAACGTAGATATATGACCAAACCTAACCAACCCTACCTAACCTAACCTATCTTTATAGGTTAGGTTAGGTTAGGTAGCCGAAAAAGTTAGGTTAGGTTAGGTTAGGTAGGTTAGGTAGTCGAAAAACAATTAATTCATGAAAACTTGGCTTATTAGGCAAATTGGGCCTTGCATAGTAGGCTGAGAAGTGCGTTCTGGCTACTAGGTACGACATATATATATATATATATATATATATATATATATATATATATATATATATATATATATATATATATATATATATATATATATATATATATATATATATATATATATATATATATATATATATATATATATATATATATATATATATATATATGCGAACAAGCCTGAATGGTCCCCAGGACAATATGCAACTGAAAACTCACACCCCAGAAGTGACTCGAACCCATACTCCCAGAAGCAACGCAACTGGTATGTACAAGACGCCTTAATTGATTAAGGCGTCTTGTACATACCAGTTGCGTTGCTTCTGGGAGTATGGGTTCGAGTCACTTCTGGGGTGTGAGTTTTCAGTTATATATATATATATATATATATATATATATATATATATATATATATATATATATATATATATATATATATATATATATATATATATATATATATATATATATATATATATATATATATATATATATATATATATATATATATATATATTAGTATATTTTGGTAGCAGTCTTTCCTGTAGACATATATTATTAAATATGACCGAAAAAGTAAGATTTATAATTCTAACACGAATTTTCTCAATCTTTCGTACATTACGCTTCACTGTTGGAGGTAAATCAAAAATCACTTCTCCAAAATTCATTTTTATTTCTAGTTCTTCAAAGAGTTCTTCAAAGAACTCTGTAGGGTAAGGCAGGTCCTAGTCAACAACGGCTTCTCCAATGGTTTCGTGGAAGACATCATAAGAAGGAAAGTGAAACGCCATGCAACCTCTGAAGAGACAACTAACACAACACCTATACCCCCTATTAGACTATTTTACAGGAACTTCTTTTTCACAGCTCATAAAACGGAGGAAAGGGTCCTGAAAGATATTGTTAATAGAAACGTTATCCCTACAGACAAAAATCATAGGATTCAACTGACAATTTACTTTAAAACCAGAAAAACGGCCAGCCTACTCATGAGAAACTCTCCAGACACAAAACAGAACGCTTTAAAAGAGACTAACGTCGTCTATGCCTTTAAATGCCCTCTTGGGGACTGTAAGCTCCAAAAAACCCAGTATATAGGCAAGACAACAACATCTCTTTCTTGGCGTTTAACGATGCATAAGCAACAGGGCTCCATTAAGGAACATATAATCTCTTCCCACAACCAAACCATCGCCAGAGAAATCCTAGTAAACAACACAGAAATCATCGATAGATACAGCGATAGCAGGCGGCTTGACGTTTGCGAGGCACTACACATCAAGAAGTCAACACCAGCAATCAACAGCCAATTAATGCACAACTATATTCTACCTACCTCAAGACTCCGCTCCAATATAGAAGCATCAAGAAATATGGACCAATAGGCTTTCTACAATCACTTCTATTCAATACCCATTGTTTCGTGTTCTGTCTTGTGTTGATGAAATTAATACCCTATTAATACCACCTCTTGTTCTGTCTTGTGTTGATGAAATTAATACCCTATTAATGCCACCTCATCCCATCCACTTCTCTCAAATGTAGATATAAAATCGGAGATGCGTAAGTTCTATTCAGTTGTGTATTTGTAAACTAAAGTCTTTGAAAATGTAATAAGTTTTACGAAACGCGCTCGTGTCGCGTCAGACTGGAAATAAAAATGAATTTTGGAGAATTGATTTTTGATTTACCTCCAACAGTGAAAAGTAATGTTCGAAAGATTGAAAAAATTCGTGTTAGAATTATTAATCTTACTTTTTCGGTCATATTTAATAATATATATATATATATATATATATATATATATATATATATATATATATATATATATATATATATATATATATATATATATATATATATATATATATATTTTTTTTTTTTTAAAGTTTGTGAGGGTACCACCTCTGGTGCCAATGTGGGGACCCGTAGCCTCGGAGAAGAAAATAAAAAGTATTCAGAGGAGACCTTGTGGTTTCTCACTTAACACTAATATTATCTTCTCCTACCACCCCCATTCTTTTGTATGTACGCATATATATTTACTTTATTTGAACTTTGTTACAAAAAAGGAGTTACATATGGGTTACAAAGATGGTTATCATAGGTTGTCGAGTTCCTCCAGCTCCTCAGATGGCGGGCAGGAACCCTGGATGCAGTGAGCATTTCCCCTCTGTATCGCCACACTTTGGCGCTGGAAAAGAAAGCTTGCAGCTCTTGGGTCCCTTGTTGTTTCAATGAGCCTAGAACCCAGTTCCTTAAAAAAAACTGGTATCACTTTTACCCCAGGCGCCGAGTGTCTCAGAAGCAATGGGGACAAAATTGTAGTGGTGATCCAGTTCTCTATACTTACGGGATTAGGCTGCTTCCCTGTGGGTGGCAGCGCCACCTGGTTGTGCAACACTGAGGTTAATGTAGGTGTTATAAAATACTATGTGTGGGGCTTCTATGGGGTACTTGGTATTATTAAGGGGTAAGGGTAGTTAGAAGACAGAGTATCAAATATGGGAGAGCTAAAAGGCCCGGCCCCCAAAATAAACTATCCACAGTAGTAATAACTTGCTACTAGACCATATATGTTAGTCTAAGGGTTGATCAATGCACTCCCACACTGGAAGAAGGAATACTCTGTAATTCATGTATTTATTTATTAACCCCTTAACAACCCCCCATATACACTCACACCAATAACAATAATAATAATAACTTTACCACACTATCTTACGTTAAAAGCCTTGGTCCACATAGGCAGGATACAAGGTTTACACTAATAACAAGCTAGGGTAAAGTACTACTGGATAAGCACTGAAGCTGGATGCAGCTTAGGGTAGAGACACCACGTGGTACCCTAATACAAAACACAACACTTAGGGTTACCCAAAACACTGGCAACTACTACCCCCAGGTCTCACCAATTGTTACTACCAGAGTAGGTACACTTAGAAATCATACAATACTTAACTTAATGGTACAGGAACTTAAGGTAAGGGAAATAAGTAAGAGGAGAAGGGAGGAGATTAGGGGTGCAGCCACAGAGTAGGTCTCGTCCGCACGAACGCCAGCCAGAGAAGAACCTCCTAGTGACCAGCTAGGCCTCCCATGTCGTGGTGCCGGAAGGAGCCTAATTGATCGTGCAGCTAAGCACATTAAAGATCTTCCCCTATGCAACGTATTGTTACTTTACAAATGATTAGAAACTATTAGTAAGCAAAGTTGGTGCCTATGTTATTATTTAATAATCAACCCCAGCTCAGTCTTTAAATGCTCTTTGAGAAACAATAATAGTCTTACGTCTGGCAGGGAAGATACAAACAATTGCCGCTCGAGATGCACTCAACTGTACTACCAGAAAGTTTAATAGCTCAATTTTGACCTCTGGTTTCCACTGGAGAACCCAGGGTCGTAACACTCCTCCCCCCTTCAGAGAAAAAAAAATGTGACTACTAGAATAGTAGTCATATTTTTTTGTAAGAGTATACAGAGAATAAAAATAAAAAACATATTACAAAAACAAAAAATCAATCAAAAACAATTTCTCTGCAAAAAAAATACAAAGGAGTTCTCTGAAAGAAAAAAAAAACATACACAAAAAAATAAAAGAACAGGGAAGTAAATAAATTGGACACGGAATATTTAATGTCACAGGAGAACCTAAAAAAAAAATTAACTAAAGCATGACAGTTGGTAAATGGCTTTCTGTGGCTCAGATGAATGTTATTCAGGCAACCGGGACAGAGCGTCGGCTATCACGTTGAGTCTGCCCGGTAGGTGGGTAATGGAAAGATTGAAGTCCTGTAGGTACAACGCCCACCTGAGGATGCGTTTGTTCTTACCCTTCATCTGAGTCAGGAAGACTAGTGGGTTATGGTCCGTGTACACTTCCACTATATTACCTGTGAGGTAAACTTCGAACTTTTTACATGTTAACACTAGCGCCAACGCCTCTTTTTCTACCACTTAATAATTGCGTTGCGCCTTGTCGAATTTCACAGAGTAATAATATACTGGGTGTTCCACCTGATCATCCCCAGTTTGCAACAACACTGCACCAGCACCCGAGTCAGATGCGTCAACATGAATTTTAAACGGTCGGTTGAACCTTGGACTAGCAAGCACTGGGGCGGAAGCTAAGATCAATTTCAAATTTTTAAATGCCTCTGAACAGTCTGATGACCACTTAAATTTAACGGCTTTCCGCAACAAGTCTGTGAGAGGAGTGGCAACACTGGAAAAGTTCTGACAAAAACGTCGATAGTACGCACACATACTGATAAATCTTTGAACGTCCTTTTTAGACTTTAGTACTGGATACTCCAGAATGGCACTGATTTTATCTTGCCGAGGTAACACTTTTCCTTGGCCCACTTCATAACCGAGGTATGTCACTGTGCCTTGGCCAAAATGACACTTTTTAGCATTTAAGGTAAGATTTGCCCTTTTCAAGATGGCAAAGAACTGGCGTAACCTAGCTATGTGGTCAGTCCAATTACTGTCAAACAGCACGATATCATCTAAATACGCCCGACAATTTGGCACCTTAGCGAGTAGAGAGTTCATGAGTCTCTGGAACGTGGCAGGAGCATTACGCGAGCCGAACGGTAACACTTGATTCTCAAAAACACCCTCGGGTGTCACGAACGCAGTTAGTTGTTTAGCACGTTCAGTGAGTGGGATTTGATAATACCCCCTCGAGAGGTCAAATTTCGAGACGTACTTGGCATTTCCCAGCTCGTCGATGCAGTCTTCGAGGAGGGGCAGCGGATAGGCATCCACAATGGTCACCTTGTTGAGCTGCCGATAGTCGGTGCATAATCGCCAGGAGCCGTCTGGTTTGGGGACCAAAAGGCAGGGCGAGCACCAAGAGCCCTGGCTCGGCCGGATGAGGCCGTGCTGGAGCAAGAAGTCGACCTCCTTCCGTACGATGGCCTTCTTTTCTGGACTCATCCGATAGGGTTGAAGGTGAATGGGAGTGTAGTCCGTCAACTCGACATCATGGCAAATGGCATCAGTTTGGGTCGGGACCTCCCCGAACAGACTGGAGAATTCATAAACCAACGACTGCACCTCTTCACGTTGGGCCATCTGCAAATGGGACAGTCCCTCCACAGCATTCACAGAACTAGAATTATTGAAAATGAGATTAGTTGGGTCCCCAGAACAATCATCTCCTCTCTCACTGGAAATGGAAACATTGGTTAGTGCAATGGGCCTGGGGCCCTGGAACTTCTTAAGTCGATTTACATGTATGAGCATTACCTGGTTACGTTTGTCAGAGTGCCTCACTTTGTACGTGAGGTCCCCAGTCTTTTCTGACACAATGTAGGGGCCTTCGTACTTGTGGGACATAGTGTTCCCTAGTCGAGGCTTTAATACCAGGACAGGGTCGCCAGGCTGAAATACCCGTAACTTAGATTTAGCATCGTTACGTTCTTTCATCTTTTCTTGGGCCTTGCCAAGATACTTTAATGCAGGCGCCTTGCAGTCCTTGAGTCTCTGGTGGTGTTGCGCAAAGAAAGCCGAACCTTCGGTTAACGTTACGTTCCCTAACAGATTCTCCTGTAACATTTGCAAGGGTCCACGAACTTTATGGCCAAAGACTAACTCAAAAGGAGAACAACCCAGTGAACTTTGTAATCCCTCTCTAGCCGCAAACAAAACATACGGTAAATTCTCATCCCAGAAGGTGTGGGAACTCTCGCACGATGTCTTCAACATCTGCTTCAGAGTTAGATGGAAACGTTCAATTACCCCCTGACTCTGTGGATGGTATGGGCTGGAAACCTTATGAGTTATTCCATGTTCCTTACAAAATTGCTCAAAAACATCAGACTTAAAATTAGTACCATTGTCAGTTTGCACGACCCGAGGCAGTCTAAAAGTGGAAAAAAAATGCAACATACGAGCAACAACAGTTTTTGCTCGGATGTTCCTTACAGCAAAAGCCTCTGGGTAACGAGTAGTGATACACATCATTGTGATTAGGTAAATATTACCAGACTTAGTTCTAGGTAATGGTCCAACACAGTCCATTACCACATGAGAAAATGGTTCCTCTGGCACGACAATAGGCCTTAGAGGAGCTTTAGGTGGAGTCTGGTTTGGTTTCCCAACCAGTTGACAAACAATACACGCATTACACAATTTTGCCACATTGCTTTTCAGCTTGGGCCAGAAAAAATACTTTAAAATTTTGTGATACGTAATATTTATACCTTGATGTCCCCCCATAGGATCATCATGAGCAGCTGCCAAAACTCTTTCTCTATAGCAGGTCGGCAACATAACCTGGTGGACTACCTCCCACTCATTTGACAAGGGAGCACTCTGGGGTCTCCATTTTCTCATCAAAATTCGATCATTGTAGTAGTACCCAGTTGCTGCGTCTACAATTTCCTCCATAGAGACAGCTGTCTCATGACAATCTGCAAGGGTGGGGTCAGCTTTCTGTAACTCACTCAAGGAGGCATCTAGGCCTTGGTCAGATGCTATTGGCCGAGGCTCAACAGTGTTCTCCACCTCCCCACTACTCTCGGTAGATGGCGGTGGCAGGCTCTCCACAATGTCCTCGGCCACGTCATCGAGTCGGGCCATGAATGTGTCCGCGAGGTCCACTTGGTTTTCACCACTCGGAAAGCTCCTCGTGACCTCGAGATTTACCACCTTGGCAAGCACAGGGCTGCCCTTACATTTAAGTCCCATAGACCTGGTCACCGCGCACGCAGGGTACACAACATTATCCTCTGCGGCGGGTGGATCCAGGCAAACCTTAGGGGTAGGCAACATAATAGGCAGTCTGGAGTCCCCTACCTTATCCCCTGCTAAATCATTACCAACTATTACATCAACATTAGGGAAAGGTAGGTATGAAGTGACTCCGACTGTACAAACACCCTTGTGGAAATCAGATTCCAGGGTAACCTTATGGAGGGGTACTGCTCGAGTATCACTAGTGACACCCTCGACCAGTACCACCTCTCCAGTGTCGAGTGTTGGCACCTTGCAATGCACTCTCTAAAATTAAAGTCTGGATGGCACCGGTGTCTCGGAAGATCACCACGTCCTTCCAGGAAGAACCCTCAGACAAAAGTAGTCTCCCTTTCGATAAGAATGGGGTAAGCAAGTCCAACCACTGTGGGTTGGAGGTCTTACTCCCTAACCCTTCTGAAGGCCTCAAGCCCTGTGTCACAACTAGAGCATTGGGTCTTTTTTCCGGGTACAGTTGCCAACAACGGCTAATAGTGTGGTTTGGACGATTACAGTGACCACAAAAACGTCGGGGAGAAGAGACATCACTAACAGAATTACCCTTCGGTTCACCCTTAGGTGCCGTGGGGCTAGACACTTTAACAGGGTTAGTTATGTCTGAAACAGAAGGTGCATTAGTTAAAGGGTTAGAATGAGCTGGTCTGGACTGGCTGCGGGTATAAGTTTTGCTACTCTGTGGGGTATAAATATTTTTATTGGGCCTTTTGCCCGAAATTTGGTAGTTTTCTGCCAACTTGGCCAAATCCCCTATTTTAGAATTTACCTCTACCCTTCCTCTAATGTACTGTGAAACATTCTCTGGCATAATATCTATAAAATGCTCCATTAAAACTAAGTTCCTGAGAGCCTCGTATGTTTCGGCTTTCGCTGAGCGAATCCATCTATCAAACAATCTAATTTGATCACTAACAAATTCAGTGAGAGGTTGGTTGTGAGAAGGCCTAAAGTTGCGATAAACTTGGCGGTGAGCTTCAGGAGTAATTTCATATGCCCGCAAAATACATTCCCTGACTTTATCATATTCAAAACACCCGTCGTCAGGCATGTTTATAAAAATATCTTGTGCTTTACCCCTAAGTCTTCCCTGTAGGATTTTCACCCACTCTTCCATTGGCCAGTTCATGGACATGGCCAATCTCTGAAAATGGTTGAAAAACCTTTCAGGGTCTGACTCGGAAAATTCAGGCAAATTATGCTTTTTCTCATAATGCCTGGGGTTTGAATCCCCGGCAGGTGGAGGTCTAGTGGCATTCGCTCTAATTCTAGCCTCCTCGGTTTTGAGTCTTTGCTCCTCTAATTTTATTTTTGCTAACTCTAAAGCTAATTCTCTATCCCTATGAGTTGCACTTTCTGCTTGGCTAGGCTGGCATAAAGGTGTATCACTTGCCAATAGTTCTTCGTCAATACAATGTTGTAATATTTCATTCACCAAAGTCCACTTTTTATCCGCGTCATTTAATTCTAGGCCAAATTCCTTGCCTAACAATACTAAATTAGACTTTTTAAGTTTCTTTATCTCTACCACTGAAGGCTCCATTGCCAGTCTCTGCATTTCAGATGACATCACTAACAATTTTAGCTCCCAGCCAAAGAAAAAATTAAAAAATAAAAATTGGAAAAAAACAAAAATTTGCACGGCCCCTAACACAAGGCCACACTAACCTTAATCGTGAAGGGATCCAGCTGGGTGTCCAGTCAGTGCAAGAATGTCCTTTGCTAGAAGAGCTGGACCCTAGGCTAGCACACAACCGTTCTGCGGAAACAAAAAATTTTAGTTTTGGCACTCAAGAATCTAATTTTTTACACTTATAATGTTCCTCCCGGACTGGCCAACCACTTGTTATAAAATATTATGTGTGGGGCTTCTATGGGGTACTTGGTATTATTAAGGGGTAAGGGTAGTTAGAAGACAGAGTATCAAATATGGGAGAGCTAAAAGTCCCGGCCCCCAAAATAAACTATCCACAGTAGTAATAACTTGCTACTAGACCATATATGTTAGTCTAAGGGTTGATCAATGCACTCCCACACTGGAAGAAGGAATACTCTGTAATTCATGTACTTATTTATTAACCCCTTAACAACCCCCCATATACACTCACACCAATAACAATAATAATAATAACTTTACCACACTATCTTACGTTAAAAGCCTTGGTCCACATAGGCAGGATACAAGGTTTACACTAATAACAAGCTAGGGTAAAGTACTACTGGATAAGCACTGAAGCTGGATGCAGCTTAGGGTAGAGACACCACGTGGTACCCTAATACAAAACACAACACTTAGGGTTACCCAAAACACTGGCAACTACTACCCCCAGGTCTCACCAATTGTTACTACCAGAGTAGGTACACTTAGAAATCATACAATACTTAACTTAATGGTACAGGAACTTAAGGTAAGGGAAATAAGTAAGAGGAGAAGGGAGGAGATTAGGGGTGCAGCCACAGAGTAGGTCTCGTCCACACGAACGCCAGCCAGAGAAGAACCTCCTAGCGACCAGCTAGGCCTCCCATGTCGTGGTGCCGGAAGGAGCCTAATTGATCGTGCAGCTAAGCACATTAAAGATCTTCCCCTATGCAACGTATTGTTACTTTACAAATGATTAGAAAGTATTAGTAAGCAAAGTTGGTGCCTATGTTATTATTTAATAATCAACCCCCAGCTCAGTCTTTAAATGCTCTTTGAGAAACAATAATAGTCTTACGTCTGGCAGGGAAGATACAAACAATTGCCGCTCGAGATGCACTCAACTGTACTACCAGAAAGTTTAATAGCTCAATTTTGACCTCTGGTTTCCACTGGAGAACCCAGGGTCGTAACAGTAGGTGTTACCCAGCAAACAATTTTAGGTTGCC
Source organism: Procambarus clarkii (assembly GCF_040958095.1). NCBI lineage: Eukaryota > Metazoa > Arthropoda > Malacostraca > Decapoda > Cambaridae > Procambarus > Procambarus clarkii. Next base: position 677,276 of record NW_027189179.1, on the reverse strand, counting down.
ACAACATATCTGGAAAGGATTGGAAACGTTTGTTTTATCGTATCAGATACGATATTGTGTGTGGACTTAAATAGGTTTCCAAAACTTATAACCAAGACCTACGTATCTAACACTAATTTGAGATGTTGTGGCAACTTTATACTCCAAACATGAGTCATTCATAATCCATTCATACACCAATATGAATCTCTTGTGAAAGGTTTGAGCCTAATCTGAACCCTTTTCACATCTTTGTGTTTAAAGTTAAATTTCTTGAAATTAAATTATATTATTTTATATTATATTATTATTTTTATTATATTTGATTATATATTGTATTATTATTTTTGTTATATTATTTTATATTATATTATTGTTTTCAATTTATATATTAAAACCAATTTAAGGGTAAAAAAATTAAATAATTCATATTTCTTTTATTATTTACTAACAAATCAGCAAAAATACAAAAACATATGACCTATATAATTATATATATAATATATATATCAATAATATATATATATATATATATATATATATATATATGCAGCAATGATCACAAAAACACTGATCCAAGTATGCAGAATAACCACATGTGAAAAATAGAAAATGCTTAACGCGTTTTCGGCTAATTCGCCTTCATCAGAGCAAAGTAGAATGAAGATAAGATTGCTGATCAGACCTTTATATCCGCCTGGGCAGATCACCTGACCACCAAAAATAAGTGGAGGAAAGGAATTATAAGAAAGAAGGATACTGCAGAAGGCCTATTGGCCCATACCAGGCAGCTCCTATTAATATAAGAACATAAGAACATAAGAACAAAGGTAACTGCAGAAGGCCTATTGGCCCATACGAGGCAGCTCCTATTCTATAACCACCCAATCCCACTCATATACTTGTCCAACCCGTGCTTGAAACAATCGAGGGACCCCACCTCCACAATGTTACGCGGCAATTGGTTCCACAAATCAACAACCCTGTTACTGAACCAGTATTTACCCAAGTCTTTCCTAAATCTAAACTTATCCAATTTATATCCATTGTTTCGTGTTCTGTCCTGTGTTGATACTTTTAATACCCTATTAATATCCCCCCGGTTATGTCCATTCATCCACTTGTAAACCTCTATCATGTCACCCCTAACTCTTCGCCTTTCCAGTGAATGCAACTTAAGCTTTGTTAATCTTTCTTCATATGAAAGATTTCTAATTTGGGGAATTAACTTAGTCATCCTACGCTGGACACGTTCTAGTGAATTTATATCCAATATCTCTAAGTGACATACGTGTTAAATGATTGCTATATTGTTTTGACGTGCTATATTGAGGCTTAAATAGGGATCCAACTTGTACATACCGGGGCTCACATTAAGGCTGTTTTTACAATGTTTGATCAGAGCAGACTCGATCACGTTTCGTTCAACAAAATCCTTACTTTTAACAATACATTTTGCCCCTGTGAAGTCGATAGAATGATTACATAAACTGGAATGTAAATACAATGCACTGGATTGCTGGGCTGTACGAATAGCATATGAATGCTGTTTTAAACGCGAGGAAAGGGATTTACCTGTCTGGCCGATGTAAACACATGCACACTCATTACAAGGGATGGAATACACACAACCTGCTACAGACGAGGGCGAGTTTTTAATTAACATGGACTTAACTGTATTATCATTTTTGAACACTAGATTAATATTAAGGTTCTTCAGGGCTGGGGCAAGATTTACTAGACCCTCAGAATATGGTAATACCAACGAATTTTTCAGTTCTGGTTTAGACTTAGTAGTCTGTTTGTAGAAAGTGGTCAAGCAAAAAAGACAAGTCAAGCAAAATATATATATATGTATATATAATATATATATAAGCCTATACTTGCATAAACCACAAGTGAAGATAAACAATCTTTGGACAACACCCACCAGTGGGACTCGAACCCAGAAAGCACAACTACCTTCCAGTAGCTGGCATAACTAGTATGCTTTAACCCACTACGCCATCAGACCTTACAAAAGAAGTAGATAGTTCGAGATATATATATCTCAAACATCTCTACCTCCCGAAGGCACCAGATGAGTGAGGGGTCAGTCTGCAATTTTCGTCAAGCCACTGTCAATGTGAGAGAACTCGTGTCCAGCTTATAAGCTGGACACGAGTTCTCTCACATTGACAGTGGCTTGACGAAAATTGCAGACTGACCCCTCACTCATCTGGTGCCTTCGGGAGGTAGAGATGTTTGAGATATATATATCTCGAACTATCTACTTCTTTTGTAAGGTCTGATGGCGTAGTGGGTTAAAGCATACTAGTTATGCCAGCTACTGGAAGGTAGTTGTGCTTTCTGGGTTCGAGTCCCACTGGTGGGTGTTGTCCAAAGATTATAATATATATATATATATATATATATATATATATATATATATATATATATATATATATATATATATATATATATATATATATATATATATATATATATATATATATATATATATATATATATATGTCGTACCTAGTAGCCAGAACGCACTTCTCAGCCTACTACGCAAGGCCCGATTTGCCTAATAAGCCAAGTTTTCCTGAATTAATATATTTTCTCAAATTTTTTTCTTATGAAATGATAAACCTACCCATTTCATTATGTATGAGGTCAATTTTATTTTATTGGAGTTAAAATTAACGTACATATATGACCGAACCTAACCTAACCTATCCTATCTTTATAGGTTAGGTTGGGTTAGGTGGCCGAAAAAGTTAGGTTAGGTTAGGTTAGGTAGTCGAAAAACAATTAATTCAGGAAAACTTGGTTTATTAGGCAAATCTGGCCTTGCATAGTAGGCCGAGAAGTGCATTCTGGCTACTAGGTACGACATATATATATATATATATATATATATATATACACACATATATAGATTCTATATAGACACTAGAGAAGATTCAGCGGTATGCCACCAGGCTCGCCGCCATATTCAGTATTCGTCATATCCAAGTCTGTTGTGTGATGCACATGTCTTCTTGCTTCACCACCCTGTAATGAAATATTGCTTGTTACTAATTGATTTCAATAATACATAAAATATTTTATTATATAATATTCAATTTATTAAGTAAAAACCCTTTACATATTATAGAAAAAAAAAACTAAAACATGAATCTTTATAAAACAATAGTATACCCTGCATTATTCCAGCCCATTGTTAGAGATAGTAGCCACCTCTTATTTTGGTTTTCTTTCATTATTAGTGCTCAGAAAATTAAATATATCTACATATTTAGTCAAAATCAATTACGTTATTTTATCTTATTCATAGCATAAATGTTCACAAAGATTACTAAAAAGAGATTGAATTAGACTACAGCAAATTGGCAAACTTTACCTTGTATCTGTTTCCACCGAGTTTGTTTGGGGCGTTCTTCAACATATCAGCAATACTTGTCTCAACATCTCTTTCAGTTGCATTAGTGTGGGTGTTGATACAGGCTTCTGGAAATTTACAAGAATTAATTGATATATATAATTATAATTCACTTTGTCAGGAGACAAGAAGCCACAGAGTAATAACATTGTTGGCGTTTATTGAGGTGTTCCCCTGTTCTCCAGTCTTCCTCCGTCCCCTCGTCCTTCCCACCATTCCCCATTCCACAGTCCTCTCGTCCTTCCCACTTCCCCATCCCCACATTCTCCCTACTATTCCCACTTCCCCATCCCAGCGTCGTCCTTACCATTTCCCCCTTCCCCTGTCCCCTCTTCCTCCCCCACCATCTCCCATTCACCTGTCCCTTTGTCCTCCCCAGCATTCTCCATTCCCCTGTCCCCACCATCCCCAGTCCCCTCGTCCTCCCCACCATTACCCTCTCCTCTGTTCCCTCGTCTTCCCCACCATCCCCCCTCTCGTCCTCCCCACCATTCTAAACTACCTCATCCGATGCATTCCATAATGGTCTGATGCTTCCATCAGAAAATTGGGAACATCAAATGATCTGATGTTCCCAATTTTCTGATGGGAACATCAAATGATCTGATATTCCTATCACTGAAAAATAAGAACAGCTAAAAAAAATGATATGAAAAAATAGAAAATAAAATATACTCATGAAATGAACAGTATGGTTAACAACACAGCTCAATTGCAATGCAATGTCACAATAACATTTAATAACAATAACATTTAATAACAATAATGTTATTGTTGTTGTTGTTAAAGATTTGCCACTTGGAACAAACAGTTCCAAGTGCACCATAGCCCGTGCACTTGGAACTGCTTGTTCCAAGTGGCAAATCTCTAACAACAACAACAATAATAACAATAACATTTAAATATACTTTAAGATATAATCTAGAAGAAAATAAGGACATTGAAACGGTTCATGAACTCGATTTCAATAAAGGACACTATGGGGAACTTTGAAAAATAGTTAATGAGTATAATTAGACAGACTTGTTGCTAGGCAGAGGAGTAAATAATGAGATATATGGCAAATTTTGCAAAATATACAATGAAGGCACACAAACATTCATACCCAAACAAAGCAAAATGCTAGGTAAGAACAAAGCAGTTGGCCCGTAGGGGAAAGGAGATACCCACAAGACTAGAATACAAGTCATTAACAAGCACGCAAGTATAATACATAATACATGCACACATATATAATCCAAAAAAATGTCAAATTTACGTACTTATTATTACATTACAAATATCCAAGGTTTTCAAGACACGTTTCCTCTTGCGCCCAACGAGTGAATACTGAGTCCAGACCCCATAGGTCCCTATCCTCCTCATCATTCGTCTCACTGTGTCTCCACAGCTTGCACCGCCCATTTGAGACAGCGTCTGGACCTGTTAAAATAATGCATAAGCTGTAAGGTAATAGAGAATATTATATATCTTTGAATCTCAACATTAGATTTTCTAATTTCCAACTGTATTAAATAAATAGCATTAAAATATTTTCCTTCTTAACTATTACAAAAATCCACGAATTTGAGTATCTTTTGCTTTTGTTGTATTTGTACCTTAAACATAACACTGAACAATCAATTATGTGCCACCCCACCTTCCTTCATCCCCAAAAAAACTAATCAAAAGACATATGTACAAGGCTAAAAAAATTAAGCAACACTTACCATACTCAGGCTAAAAGAATTAACCAACACTTACCATACTCTTTTTATATTCACTGTTAACTTTTAGCTCGTGTGACAGACTTTCCACCTGCTCAACAGTTTCAAGTGGGGATGGAAGAATGTCTTCCAGGATTGGTATATCTCCATGTGTTTTTGACATACGGGTTTCCGTCATTTTGACGATATTCAGGATATCCCCTGATAAAAATGTCAATTTTGACAATTCCTTCATTATGTATTCCATTTTTTCTGTTACTGCAAAAAAAAAATAAAAAGGCTTACTAGAATAGCATTTAGTGTTGCATATATATGATATATGTATTGATCCTTAGTGGATCCTATTTTAGTGACAGACACATTGGTGTCAGGTCACTGTCAAATGGGCTACTGTCATGTAGCCTTCAATTATGTAACCTCTCCCATTCTATGATAGGGGTGACACAGGGCAGAATCCTTAGACCCCTCCTATTTGTTATATACATCAATGATCTGCTTTATGTCTCTAACATGATTAAACCTGTATTGTTTGATGATACTACCATCATCTACTTAGTTGCTTTACAAGAATGTAAAATTTAAAGTCTGTACTCTCCCTCAATGTATTTTCTTGTATGTATAACAAAAAATAAAGAATAAACACATAATAAATCGGTACTTACTAGATTTTTCGAAAGGAGAGCTAGCCACCAAATAATCATTCGAATTTTCGTCTCTATTACATAGCAAAGAAGCAGGTCTATGGAAGCCTTTCCTGTTGAGTTCGAAGCCCAGATCACTCGTTGTCTCTGAAATGATATGAAATTATAAGTATTAAATTTAAAAACCAAATAATAAATATGATATTGCTCAATTCCTGATATTTACCAAATAGTTTTAAATACATAAAACTACAAATAGTAATTAGCTTTTATGAATGCATTAAAAAATTTTGTTTCATACAATGGAGCGACACCATATATGTTAACTGTTTCCATCACCCTGAAGGCTGGTAAAAATATATTACATTAAAATCATCCACAAGTATATGTTACTATCTGTGTATGTAAATGTTTCTCCAGTTACTTAAAGCAGTCTCCGTGGTGTAGTGGTAAGACACTCGCCTGGCGTTCCGCGAGCGCTATGTCAGGGGTTCGTATCCTGGCCGGGGAGGATTTACTGGGCGCAATTCCTTAACTGTAGCCTCTGTTTAACGCAACAGTAAAATGTGTACTTGGATGAAAAAACGATTCTTCGCGGCAGGGGATCGTATTCCAGGGACCATAGAATTAAGGACTTGCCCGAAACGCTCCGCGTACTAGTGGCTGTACAAGAATGTAACAACTCTTGTATATATCTCAAAAAAATATCTCAAAAGCTTACCAGTTCTGTCTTGTCTTGGAGTTTGAGGGGAAGGTATTTTACTGGGCCTGTAGACATACTTGCTGGTCCCACAAGATTCTGTCAGGGGTGGAAGCGTATTAGCATTGTATAGAAAATATTTACAAAATAGTTTTAAATACTTAAAACTACAAATAGTAATTATTGAATTATTACATTAGCTTATAGCTTTTATGAATGCATTAAAAAATTTTGTTTCACACAATGGCCATCTACAAATTTAAACTGATTAGGGACATTTTCTGCAGCATATTATCAGTGTCTAAGAAAATAAGCAGTCACTAATTTTATATAGTAGTACTAAACAACAATGTTAACCTTAATTCTAATATGTTATGATGGTGAACAATACTTTTTACTAAAGTTAAAAGTTTGCAATGTAAGCAAAGAGTATTCCTACAGCTTGCACAAGAATCAAAAACATAATCACAACAAACTTACTAGTCATAAATCATGTAGTATTGACAAGAAGATATAAGTACTTTCTGTTTTCTTGATTAACATTCCTCTTGTTGATGTGTTAATCCTATACACTTTAAAAAAAAAAAAAAAACCTTAATCCTTACGTGGATTAACATTGAAGGCCCCAAATATTCTTGAATCACAAAGACTAGTAAATATTGGGCTTTGAAAAGGATATACCCTAACAATGAAGTAATTTTCTTCACTTCTTCGGCTGTGTACAGTCCTTAACACTTCACAGCAATTATATCCAGGTAACGAATATACATTGTTAGGAAATTTATGAGAAATTTTATTATCTGGAGATGTTTTATAAATCATGGTATTTTCAGCCTCCTTTATTCTTTTTGTAATTTGGACAATTGGATTTTTACTTGATCTGACCATCTTTTTCAGCTGATGCAAATAATTTTCAAATGGAAAAGCTGAACAACTGTCAAGAGTACCATGTTCCTCAGCATCTGCTGTTAGGTGAATCAAACTGTGAACATTGTAGACTAGAAAATCTTTCCCATACAGATCACCACACCTTGATACAAAATTCAGCAAAAGGTCATGAGCATATTTGCCGTATTTTAAGGACATACATGTGGGCGAAACCAGAAAACTTATACCAACACTGAGAGTAAGGAAATGATCATACATCTCTTGGGGTAGAATACCTTTCAATACAAGCTTGCCTGTGTAGAGAAGAAACTGTCTGTATTCAGTTGCCTTCCATCTGTCAATTTCTTCCAAACATCGTGGTTTACATGCAAAAATATTGGGCACAAAATCTTTTATGCTCACCAATCTAGCACTAATTTCAGAAATCTGGTGGCTACATAATTTAAATGTGTTTTTCCGTATCCAGGTGACAAGAAGTCGCTTCATAACACCAAGGCACACCTGGTGCATATAGTCAATGGGAAACGCTGCAATTAAGTCTATGTTCAAGTCACAGAATGGTGATTTACCATGATGATGTTGCGAGTTAGATGATTACGGAAGCGTGTGTCTGTTCTAATGGTTAAATTTGTTACTTCTGGATATGTCATTTTCCCCATCCAAGTACCTTTCTGTTCACATTTGTCACAGCCATAATAACCTGAAAACAGTTTTATGGACTTCACCATAGCCTTAGCAGGTGCATCACAAATTACACATTGTAATTTTATGTTGATAATTCTGTTACCATACTGAATCCCATGCAACAAAAGGTCATCCATATCAGATATAAAATCATACAAGAAATTTAAATCACTTGGCTTAGAACGTCCATACATGAGGACAACTGGAAAGACTTTCAAAGGTTTAATATTCATTACTGCACAGAGAACTGGACACAAAGCTTCGTTTTTGCTTCTAAATATAGGAAGGTCATCAATGTTACATGACAATAATAATTGTCTCAGTCCTTTTATAGTTGCTTTTGGATATCTACTTATGTTTTTTAACAGTTCCTCTTTTAACCCAAAGTAGACATATTTCATTCCAGATTTTTGCTGAGTTTCTATGTACCTTTCAGAACTGATTAGTGTCCGAGCTGTTTTTGGTAAGTAGTCAATTCCCATTTGCCTCAAAATTTTTAATAATTCATCAACAGCATTGTGTGTAACACCATTCTTGTTTACCCACTGAATTAATAAATTCTGTGGGTAAACAAGTGAATGATGATTATCATGGTCATCATTCTTCTCCTCACTTTGAGAATTAGATAATACATCATGAATATCAGTAAGATTCATGTGTAAATCATCAATTTCAGAGCCTAATCCATACTCTTGATTTGACTCGGCTTCAAAGGAACTAATGTCATTGTCTGACGACTCAATCTCTGAACTTGATGCTGCCTCAGTATGATTAATGGGTTCACTAGTGTGTACAGCTGTATTTGGATGCATTTTGTGTATACGTTTTAGCCTTCTTGATACTTGCATCCATCTGTTGTTGTATTGGAGTCGCTTTTTTCGCTTATACTCGTACATTCTGTTAAAGAGTGTCAAATTTCTACATTAGACTACCATATTACCTATATTATTGTTAATAATGTATTGACAGATGCAATATGTATTAAAATTCTAAAAATAAGTCATGCATTATATAAAATGTGTGGGAAACTGTCTGCTGAGAAAAGCTGGTGTGGGGGTTGTTACAAGAGTGAGTAATAATTAAAGCTGGTGCATATAACATCCTTGTCAGGCACATGCAAAAGTGAACACTTCCAGAATTGGAGACATGCAGAAATGTAACATGTGGATATAGAGGCATGCCAAAACAAAGACATGCATAAATTCAAATTCTTATCTAAATAATTTCTAGTGATTATTATATAAATTATTCCATCAGTACTAGATCAAATATTCACAAAAAAAGGAGAAGAGATATTTGATATTCAATACCATTCTCCCTTTGGAAAGAGTAATCATGTCCTGTTGGACATTTATTATATGTTAAGATATAATCTAAAAGATAATAGGGACATTGAAATGGTTGTTAAACTCTATTTCAATAAAGGACACTATAGGGAACCTCGAACCCTGTATTACAAGTGCAAGTGAAAATATTGGAAAAAATAATTAAAGCTAAATGTGAAGAACACCTGGAGACAAATGCTACACTTGCTTACATTTATGAATTGCTTTTAAATACATAGGTCAAATACTAAAGAAATTGTCTAAAACTTTTGTTAGACCACAGCTGGAATATGCAGCGGTTGTATGGTGCCCATATCTAAAGAATCACATCAACAAACTGGAAAAGGTATAGACATGCCAATAAGTGGCTTCCAGGTTAGAGGCATAAAATGCCGAAACTAGATGGTAGAATAAAAAGAAGATATTGTAAAAGGTAACCAAACAAAGATGCCACAGAAATATTAGAAAATTAACTTTCGCATGCAGCGTGGTAGACACGGTTGGAACAAGTTAGGTGAGAGGGTGATGGAGGCCAAAACCATCAGTAGTTTCAAAGCATTATATGACAGTGCTGGAATGGGACACCATAGGCATAGCCACAAATAATAGAATTTGGCGGTTCATATCACATTTTTTAAAATTAGAGATAAGGATGGTAATAAAGTTCAATGTAAAAACACCTATTCTTAATGAATTTGTGAGAACTTCATATAAAATTAACAACTGAGCAAAGTATAGTACCATAGAAATAAAAAAAACAATGCTGCATATTATTTTTTCACATTATTTTTTTTAGATTTTTTCCTTTGTTACTACGTGAATGATCCGGTTCAGTAGTGTTGTAGTAGTTGCCTGCAGTACCTGCAGTTTGAAACAAATGTTAGAGACAATAGGCAGATCATTGATGTATATAAGAAATAGGAGAGGTCCCAAGATGCTGCCCTGTGGCACTCTAACAGTTATTGAATAATATTTCAGAATTTTTAATTTTTTAGTGTGCCTGCGGCCTGGTCCTCGACTAGGGCTGATACGCACGTGTAGTCCCATACCAACTCCTTGCCATTCTTGCAGGGGTTCACTGTGATACCATCCGGGCGACCAATAAGAGCATCAGAGTTACGGGGCGTTAGGTAACGGGGCTCTCTTTCAGCTGGGCATCCAGCTGTGGTGAGGCTCCTCTTGATGATGTTGTTAACTTCACTGTGCCTCGAGTGCCATCCCCCTGTGCTTTGGCAGCACTGTTCTGTGCTATGCTGTGCTATCCTGTGCTGCTCTATATATATATATATATATATATATATATATATATATATATATATATATATATATATGTCGTACCTAGTAGCCAGAACACACTTCTCAGCCAACTATGCAAGGTCCGATTTGCCTAATAAGCCAAGTTTTCATGAATTAATTTATTTTCTCAAATTTTTTTCTTATGAAATGATAAAGCTACCCATTTCACTATGTATGAGGTCAATTTTTTTTTATTTGAGTTAAAATTAACGTATATATATGACCGAACCTAACCAACCCTACCTAACCTAAACTAACCTATCTTTATATGTTAGGTTACGTTAGGTAGCCGAAAAAGTTAGGTTAGATTAGGTTAGGTAGGTTAGGTAGTCGAAAAACAATTAATTCATGAAAACTTAGCTTATTAGGCAAATCGGGCCTTGCATAGTAGGGTGAGAAGTGCGTTCTGGCTACTAGGTACGACATATATATATACATATATATATATATATATATATATATATATATATATATATATATATATATATATATATGTCGTACCTAGTAGCCAGAACGCACTTCTCAGCCTACTATGCAAGGCCTGATTTGCCTAATAAGCCAAGTTTTCATGAAATAATGGTTTTTCGACTACCTAACCTACCTAACCTAACTTTTTTGGCTACCTAACCTAACCTAACCTATAAAGATAGGTTAGGTTAGGTTAGGTAGGGTTGGTTAGGTTCGGTCATATATCTACGTTAAATTTAACTCCAATAAAAAAAAATTGACCTCATACATAATGAAATGGGTAGCTTTATCATTTCGTAAGAAAAAAATAAGAGAAAATGTATTAATTCAGGAAAACTTGGCTTATTAGGCAAATCGGGCCTTGCATAGTAGGCCAAAAAGTGCATTCTGGCTACTAGGTACGACATATATATATATATATATATATATATATATATATATATATATATATATATATATATATGCGAATGAACGTTGTGTGAAAATTTTAAAGCAATTGGTGAAGAATTTTCGGAGATTAGCGATTTTGAACAAACGAACATTTCCATTTTGTTTGTTTGTTCAAAATGAACATTTTGTTCGATGTTGACGCTATATATATATATATATATATATATATATATATATATATATATATATATATATATATATATATATATATATATATATATATGTACGAAAGATTGAGAAAATTCGTGTTAGAATTATTAATCTTACTTTTTCGGTCATATTTAATAATATATATATATATATATATATATATATATATATATATATATATATATATATATATATATATATATATATATATATATATATATATATATTTATATATATATATATATATATATATATATATATATATATATATAAATATATAAATATATATAAATATATATATATATAAATATATATATATATATATATATAAATATATATATATATATATATATATATATATATATATATATATATATTTATATATATATATATATATATATATATATATATATATATATATATATTTATATATATATATATATATATATATATATATATATATATATATATATATATATATATATATATATATATATATATATATATATATATTATTAAATATGACCGAAAAAGCAAGATTAATAATTCTAACACGAATTTTCTCAATCTTTCGTACATTTCTTTTCACTGTTGGAGGTAATTCAAAAATCAATTCTCCAAAATTCATTTTATTTCTAGTCTGACGCGACACTTGAGCGCGTTTCGTAAAACTTATTACATTTTCAAAGACTTTACACATACACAACTGAATAGAACTTACATATCTCCGATTTGTTTATATCTACATTTGAGTGAGGTGGATGGTGTGAGGTGGTATTTAATAGGGTATTAATTTCATCAACAGAAGACAGAACACGAAACAATGGGTATTGAAATGGATGTGATTGTAGAAAGAATATTGGTCCATATTTCTTGATGCTTCTATATTGGAGCGGAGTCTTGAGGTGGGTAGAATATAGTTGTGCATTAATTGGCTGTTGATTGCTGGTGTTGACTTCTTAATGTGCAGTGTCTCGCAAACGTCAAGCCGTCTGCTATCGCTGTATCTATCGATGATTTCTGTGTTGTTTACTAGGATTTCTCTGGCGATGGTTTGGTTGTGGGAAGAGATTATATGTTCCTTAATGGAGCCCTGTTGCTTATGCATCGTTAAACGCCTAGAAAGAGATGTTGTTGTCTTGCCTATATACTGGGTTTTTTGGAGCTTACAGTCCCCAAGTGGGCATTTGAAGGCATAGACGACGTTGGTCTCTTGTAAAGCGTTCTGCTTTGTGTCTGGAGAGTTTCTCATTAGTAGGCTGGCCGTTTTTCTGGTTTTATAATAAATCGTCAGTTGTATCCTCTGATTTTTGTCTGTAGGGATAACGTTTCTATTTACAATATCTTTCAGGACCCTTTCCTCCGTTTTATGAGCTGTGGAAAAGAAGTTCCTGTAAAATAGTCTAATAGGGGTATAGGTGTTGTGTTAGTTGTCTCTTCAGAGGTTGCATGGCGTTTCACTTTCCTTCTTATGATGTCTTCGACGAAACCATTGGAGAAGCCGTTGTTGACTAGGACCTGCCTTACCCTACAGAGTTCTTCGTCGACTTGCTTCCATTCTGAGCTGTGGCTGAGAGCACGGTCGACATATGCGTTAACAACACTCCTCTTGTACCTGTCTGGGCAGTCGCTGTTGGCATTTAGGCACATTCCTATGTTCATTTCCTTAGTGTAGACTGCAGTGTGGAAACCTCCGCTCTTTTCCATGACTGTTACATCTAGAAAGGGCAGCTTCCCATCCTTTTCCATCTCGTAAGTGAAACGCAGCACGGAACTCTGCTCAAATGCCTCCTTCAGCTCCTGCAGATGTCTAACATCAGGTACCTGTGTAAAAATGTCGTCAACATACCTTTTGATACAAACGAACAAAATGGAAATGTTCGTTTGTTCAAAATCGCTAATCTCCGAAAATTCTTCACCAATTGCTTTGAAATTTTCACACAACGTTCATTCGCATCCGAGCACGTTTTTATATACATACTATATAGTTGTCACGTCTGTAACGGAAAAAACAAACTTTTATGAAAAACTGTGGTTTTCATGTGTTTTTCACGTCAGGGAAATCTTCGAAACGTCTTTACCAATTGCTTTGAAATATTGACACAATTTTGCATTCGAATAGACGAGTGTTTTTATATGCCAACAAGATACTTGCCCCACTTGTGACAGAAAAAATCATGTTTTTTTTTTAAATAAGCACCATCTGTAGGACGTAAGAGCAACACATGCTGTAAACTCTGAAATTTCTTCTCCGATTACTTTAAAATTTTGTCACAACATTCTATTCAATTACGTGAAAGTTTTTTAAATACTTACTTTCTAGATGTCACTCCTGTGACAGGTAAAACCATTCTTTTTGGGAAAAACAGCGCCATCTGTTGCACGTAAGAGCAACACACACTATTTAAAATAAGTTACGATTTCATTTCAATGTTTCCGACTGCATTGATAAATTGATTTTTCATAGACTTTTATTTATTTTCATTTTGATTTAATTATTTTTTGTGACATTGCCTTGAAATTGAGCTTTGTTGTTTACCATAGTGTTGATTTCGTGAGTATAGCTTATTTGTTTCTTTTTTCATTGTTTTTCATTTCGTTTTTTAACTGTTCTTATTTTTCAGTGCAACTGGTGGTAAAATTGACTTGTGTATATTGATCTACGTTTGAATTGAAATATTTCGTTAGTATTTTTTGGTTTTCTTTTGAAAACAAGAAAATGGAAAATACGTTTATTTCACAGCTGCAAATGTGTAACAAACAGCTATGAATCCACCGGCTACAACGGTTACTGCTTTCTTCATGTTATGTCAAAATGACACGTTTGCAAATAGCCTGCTGTATTCAGAAGTGCCTACGTATTACATGTGGAATGCCAGTAGAAAATCATTTGAACGACGCAAATGAGGAGAGCGAGTCGACTGACAACCTGGCATATTCAAATAAACTACGATAGGCAGACATCCACTGTGCATCCTAATCAAGATGAATGCTTCTTTCTTCGCATGCTGCTGGTAAATGTGCCTGGATCAACGTCTTCCAGCAATTGAGATTTGTTAACGGCATTACACATTCCACTTTACGTAGTGCATGTCAACCTCTGAATTAATTATAGAAAGACCGACACTGGGATGTATGCATTAATGATGCGTCTAACACGTCACATCCAAATCAAAATCGTGCATTGTTTGAAACATATTGACCACCTGCTCTCCTTCATCTCCAACAGAGTTATGGAAGAAGTTATGCATATGGCTGAAGATATTGTACGTCGAATACGCAAGGAAAATTCAAATATGAACATGGATTTTACAGCAGAAATCAACAACGAAGCGTTGATAATAATTTATGATTTGTGCTTAGAAATCGCGAACAAAGTTCTCAATCCATTGGAAATGCCATCACCGAATCGATCTGCTGAGGACAGGCAAAGAGAGAGTCTGTTTCTGTCTGTCTATCTCTAGCTGTGTGTCTGAGTTTCTGTTTGTCTCTGTCTTTCTCTGTATCTGTCTTTATCTGTTTTTATCTCTCTTTCTCTGTCTGTCTGTCTGACTGTCTCTTTCTCCTATAAAATATATAACTATCTTTGTGTTGGTGGTCAACAGTAAGAGAAGCGCTGTTGTGTGAAATACAAAAAAAGAACGAATAGTTCCCCCTTAGTCTGTTAGAAAGCCGTTGCTCGAAATCTTTGATATTGTATAAAGATCGTCTGTTTTATAGGAGTACGGGCAAGTTATTGACAGCAAAAAGATTCAGTTAATTTTCCCGAGATCAGTGAAGAATGCTGCATATTACCACATGAAAATAATGATTTGAAAATTTTGTTTTGAAAACATTTAGCTGCAAAATTAGCTGACAGTGCCAAAAATCATCACGGGGGTGTGAATGGGACACTGGCACGTTATTCTCTTTCAAATTTTGGTGACACCGACCAGCCTATGTTCATCCCGTTCCCCAGACCATTCCCTCTTTCAGTTTGGGTAAGGCTAGCCCCATCAGTGTGATCTCTGACTTTCAACAGACTAGCAGACATTATCTCTATTGGTACTGATTATAAAATATAAATATTAAATTTTGTCACATGATACGTGCAGTGTGCTATGTTGCATTGCTATATAATGTTGGAATGCATATGTGTAACTTTTACCATCATAACCATTAGCGTTGACGTCTGCTCCAGCGTCGAGGAGGACCTTCACAGTGTTGTCGTGACCACCTGCGGCTGCCCTGTGAAGGGCTGTCTCGCCTGTCAACAGATACCACAATTGTTATTATGCATAAACCACTATTCCAATACTTTCTATATATTATTGCAATAAGCTGTTCTAAATGATTTTTTATATACTAGTGACGTGATCCGACTCTAAATACTTTGTAAAACTGTTTTCACCCTAAATTTAAGAGAGGAAGATCGTGTTAATTTTTTTAAGAATAGACCAATAAAATTTCCGACATCCAACCAGTTCTTATTTGATAATGTATTACTTGTGACGAGAGCGACAGTGGTGCTATTGTCATGCCCGAAACACTGAGTGTATTAGTGGATTGAGGCAGAGTATATACTTGTCCAGCCTAGAGATCAAACATTCTTCTCGTATACCATTTTGTATGTATGTGCTTTTCCCCTAATAAATATTATTATTATTATTTTAAATATTATTATTATTATTATTATTATTACTAGCAGTACCCGGCCACGCATTGCTGTGGCTCATAAACACGTGTGCGTTGCTGAGCCACAGCAACCTTCCTAGTCCTCTCCACCATTCCCCCCTCACCCGTCTCCTCGTCCTCCCCACCATTCCCATCTCCACACCATCTGCACCACCACCTTCACCACCACCTTCACTAGCATCTTCACCACCACCTTCACCACCATCTTCACCACCATCTGCACCACCATCTTCACCACCACCTTCACTAGCATCTTCACCACCACCTTCACTAGCATCTTCACCACCACCTTCACCACCATCTTCACCACCATCTGCACCACCATCTTCACCACCACCTTCACCAGCATCTTCACCACCGTCTTCACCACCATCTTCACCACCGTCTTCACCACCATCTTCACCACCATCTTCACCACCACCTTCACTATCATCTTCACCACCGCCTTCACCACCATCTTCACCACCATCTGCACCACCATCTTCACCATAACCTTCACCAGCATCTTCACCACCGTCTTCACCACCATCTTCACCACCATCTTCACCACCATCTTCACCACCATCTGCACCACCATCTTCACCAGCATCATCACCACCACCTTCACCACCACCTTCACCACCATCTTCACCACCACCTTCACCACCATCTTCACCACCATCTGCACCACCACCTTCACCACCTCCTTCACCACCATCTTCACCACCACCTTCACCACCATCTTCACCACCGTCTTCACCACCACCTTCACCACCATCTTCACCACCATCTGCACCACCATCTTCACCACCACCTTCACCAGCATCTTCACCACCGTCTTCACCACCACCTTCACCACCACCTTCACCACCATCTTTACCACCACCTTCACCACCACCTTCACCACCATCTTCACCACCACCTTCACCACCACCTTCACCACCACCTTCACCACCATCTTCACCACCATCTTCACCACCACCTTCACCACCATCTTCACCACCACCTTCACCACCACCTTCACCATCATCTTCACCACCACCTTCACCACCATCTTCACCACCACCTTCACCACCATCTTCACCACCACCTTCACCACTACCCTCACCACCATCTTCACCACCACCTTCGCCACCACCATCACCACCCTCTGCACCACCATCTTCACCGCCACCACCTTCACAGCCCTACTTCCAGTATTCCTAAATTTTAAAACCATTTCCCTTCCCCCTATCACTGATGGCTCTTAAGTCTTCTGGACAGAGCTCTCCTCCTTGCACTATATTACTACTCCACAACTATATATATATATATATATATATATATATATATATATATATATATATATATATATATATATATATATATATATATATATATATATATATATATATATATATATATATATATATATATATATATATATATATATATATATATATATATATATATATATATATATATATATATATATATATATATATGCGTGTGTGTGTGTAAATAAAAATGGAAATGTTCGTTTGTTCAAAATCGCTAATCACCGAAAGTTCTTTCATTGAAATTCTTTGATATTTTCACACAACGTTCCACTCGCATCTGAACACGTTTTTATATACATGCTATATAGGTGTCACGTCTGTGACGGGAAAAAAACATGCTTTTTTGGAAAAAACTGTGTTTTTCGTGTGAGGGGGGAAATCTTCGAAACCTCGTTACCGACTGTTTTGAAATTTTGACAGAACGTTGCATTCGAATAGGCGAATGTTTTTATATACCTACTATATATATGTCTCACATTTGACAGGAAAAAACATGTTTTTTTTTAACAGCACCATCTGTTGAATGTAGGAGCAACACACGCTGTAATCTCTAGAAGTTCTTCACCGATTGCAATGAAATTTTGACACAACGATCCATTCGAATACACGTGTGTTTTTATACACCTACTATATAGATGCCACACCTGTGACAGGTAAAAACATGTTTTTTTAAACAGCGCCATCTGTTGCAAATAGGAGCAACATTCTCAATACTAAATTTGTTACAATTTCATTTCAATGTTTCCGATTGCATTGATAAATTTTATTTGTATAGATTTCGATTTATTTGATTTTTTATTGAATTATTTTGTGTGACATTACGTTGGAATTCAGCTGTGTTGTTTACCATGCTGCTCATTTTGTAAGTATAAGTATAGATGCCACACCTGTAACAGGTAAAACTATGCTTTTCTTGAAAAGCAGCGCCATCTGTTGCATGTAAGAGCAACATACATGCTATACTAAATCTCTTTCAATTACATTTTAATGTTCCTGATTGCACTGATGAATTAAATTTTCCTAGATTTTGATTTATTCTCATTTTGATTTAATTATTTTGTTGGAATTGAGCTGTGTTGTTTACCATATAGTTCATTTCGTGAGTATAGTTTATTTTAGGTTGCTAGCCACTCCACCATGCCCCTACACCCCAGTCCCTTTGTCCTCCCCACTATTCTCCTTTCCCCCCATCCCCTCATCCCCACCATCCCAAACTCCCCCGTCCCCTCGTCATCCCCACCATTTCCCACTCCCTCGTCCGATGTCTTCCCAAATGGTCTGATGTTCCCATCAGAGAATTGGGAACATCAAGTGATCTGATGTTCCCATCACTGAAATATAAGAAAAACAATAAAAAATGAAATGAAAATATGAAAAAATAAAAAAAATAAACTATACTCACAAAATGAACTGTATGGTAAACAACACAGCTCAATTCCAATGCAATTCACACAAAATAATTAAATCAAGATGAATATAAATCAAAATCTATGAAAATTCAATTTATCAATGCAATCAGAAACATGGAAATGGAATTAAAGACATTTAGTATGGTATGTGTGATGCTCTTACATGCAACAGATGGCGCTGTTTTTCAAGAAGAGCATAGTTTTACCTGTCACAGGTGTGGTGTCCATATATATATTTACGAAATGAACGGTATGGTAAACAACACAGCTCAATTCCAAATCAATATCACACAAAATAATTCAATAAAACATATAATAAATCGAAATCTATGAAAATAAAATTTCTCAATGCAATCGGAAACATTGAAGTGGAATTCGTGACATATTCAGTATAGTGTGCATGTTGCTATTATGTGCCATAGATGGCGCTGTTTTTCAAAAACGCATGTTTTTACCTGTCACAGGAGTGTCATCTATATACTAGGTATATAATACCACGCTCCTATTCGAACGCAACGTTGTGTCAAAATTTCAAAGCAATCGGTAATGAACTTTTAAAGATTACAGGGTGTGTTGCTCTTACATCCAACAGATGGCGCTGTTTTAAAAAAAAACATGTTTTCCCTGTCACAGGTGAGGCATGTATATAGTAGATATATTAAAAGACGTGCTTATTCGAATGCAATGTTGTGTCAAAATTTTGAAGTTTTTCCTCACATGAAAAACACAGTTTTTCAGAAAAAGCATGTTTTTTTTTTTACCGTCACAGACGTGACATCTATACAGTTCGTATATAAAACCCTGGCCGGATGCGAATGGAACGTTGTGTGAAAATTTCAAAGCAATCGGTGAAGAACTTTCGGGGATTAGCGATTTTGAACAAACGAACATTTCCATTTTTATTTAAATAGATTATTATTATTATTATTAATATATATACATGAGAAGAGCATTATGCAGGATGCAGCAATAGCTGACCAACCAACAATAGCTGACTTTACAAGGGTGAACCGATAGCTCCAGTCTTGCCATCGTCAGTTAACCGATATACAATACAATACAATTTTATTTAGGTAAGGTACATACATACAATAAATATTTACAAGGATTGTTTGACTTATAGGTATAGCTAGTACATACAATGCCTAAAGCCACTATTACGCAAAGCGTTTCGGGCATGATAAACTTAAATGACAAGCTTAATACTAATTGAGCATAATGAGTAGAATGAAAACAAGAAATGAAAACATAGATGAAAAAGCAGCACAAATACAATTATGTCGACAAACAGCGCTCTTTAAAGAAAAAAAACAGACATTGGTTGACAATAGAAGGGTAAGGTAGGTTACAGGGAATTTATTAGGTATAGCTTCGCTTTTAACTTAAACTGGTTGAGAGAGGTACAGTCTTTAACATGGTTGGGAAGGTCATTCCACATTCTGGGCCCCTTGATTTGTAGAGCATTTCTAGTTTGATTAAGTCGTACTCTAGGAATATCAAAACTGTATTTATTTCTGGTGTGATGCTCATGGGTTCTGATACAACCTTCTATGAAGCTTTTGAGATCAGGATTGGCATTATAGTTTAGCGTTTTATATATGTATAATACACATGAGAGAATGTGCAGTGACTTAATGTCTAACATATTCAGAGATTTAAGTAGGGGTACCGAGTGATGTCTGGGGCCAGAATTGGATATTGTCCTAATAGCAGCTTTGTGTTGAGTAATTAGAGGACGTAAGTGATTTTGGGTAGTAGAGCCCCAAGCACAAATACCATAGTTGAGATATGGATAGATAAGGGAGTAATAGAGAGTCACCAGGGCAGGGCGTGGTACATAATATCTGATCTTAGAAAGAATGCCCACAGTTTTTGAAACTTTTTTTGATATGTTTAGAATGTGTCCCTGGAAATTAAGCTTGTGGTCAATGAGAATGCCAAGGAATTTGCCATCTAATTTGTTACAAATTTGGGTATTGTTTATTTTGAGATTTATTTGATTAGAGGATTTATTGCCAAACAGAATATAAAAGGTTTTGTCAATGTTAAGGGTGAGTTTGTTGGCAGTTAGCCACAGATGGACTTTATTTAGCTCAGTATTTACTGTGGCATTTAGAGCAAGGGGATCAGGACTGGAGTAAATGAAGGTTGTGTCGTCAGCAAATAGAATTGGTTTGAGGTGTTGGGAGGCATTTGGAAGGTCATTAATGTAGATGAGAAAGAGGAGAGGGCCAAGTATGCTGCCCTGGGGAACACCAATGTTGATGGGTAGGGTGGGAGAAATTGTATTATTCACAGAAACATATTGGAGCCTGTCAGTAAGGTAGGATTTGAGGTATTGTAGGGAGTGTCCTCTGACTCCATAATGATGTAATTTAAGAAGAAGGTTTTGGTGGTTGACAGTGTCAAAAGCTTTACGCAGGTCCACAAACAACCCAACAGAGAACTCATTTTTATCAAGAGCTGTATGAATCGAGTTAAGCATACTAATAAGTGCATCGTTAGTGCTTTTTTTGGGTCTGAAGCCATATTGGCAAGGGCTAAGTATATTGAGTTTGGCTAGATATGAGTAAAGCTGCTTATAGATTAGTTTTTCAAAAATTTTTGACAAGTTTGGCAGGATAGATATAGGTCTGTAGTTGTTAACATCTGTGAGATTACCACATTTGTGGACAGGCGTTACTCTCGCTTTTTTTAGAATATCTGGGAAGGTTTGGAGTTCAAGTGACTTGTTGAAGAGCAAAGCAATAGCAGGCGCTAAACCTTTATATAAGGTTATATAAGGCTATATAACCTTACAAGCTTCATACACCATAAACCTTAGCAATAAAATGTTGGCAATACTAGCTCGAGGAAAGAGAAACACTGCTGACATCACAATTCAACCAATATTACCATAAATGGTATGTAACTGATGATATTTGAGAATGGCTGATGGAGGCATGAAGAACATCGTTTTCGTCATCAGTTAACAATGACCTTCACAAATGCCCTGAACACTACCATTCGTTATCTTACCATGCACGCTTAAGGCATGAACAACACAGGGTTACGCCTGACAAATATTATTATAATTTATGGTATCTTGCTTCACTAGTTGGCATCTAACCATACTGACTTAAGGGGGCATAATCTTTATAAATTAAAAGTTGTTCAATTTGCTTATAAATTTATTTATGAAATGGTTATAGAAAGGGCTGCAACTGGTCCAAGTTTCACCATCACACCCTAAACAGAAAAGGAGAAAAAAAATACACAACGAATGTTCAACATTCTCAAATAATCTCAGGGAACACATGTGTCAACTAAAATGTCTACTATGTGCTGTAGAAGCACAAACTCTTGTAATAATTGTAATATGTATGTGAAATATATTTATATGTAATTTTTTTTTTTTTCTTTTTTTTGGCCAATTTTTTTTTCGTTTGTTATCAAGGGATTTGCATGAAACTTGCACACCTTGCTCAATGGATGCCTATCTGCAAGGGTGCCAATTATGAACGAAATCTGTCGAAGTCAAGCTCAGCTACAGGTGGCCGAACTTTGATCTTTATTTTACTCAGGAAAGTAATTTACAACTTCAAAGTACTTCATAGCTTTCATTTATTAATCAATTTACATGCAAATTACACCTTATATGTAGAATTTTTGCTTCTACAGCACATTGTAGACATTTTAGTCCAAAGTCCATTTGTTGATTTTATAAAAATTTATATACATCATATATTGCATATTTTTGGAAGGGTAACTTTGAATAATTATATTATTGCACTAAACACTGTTTTGATAAAACTACTCACAGCATTCCTTTATTATATGCTAATTTTAATATCTGAGTGTTATAGAAAGGATTTTAGTTGACACATGTGTTCCCTGAGATTATTTGAAAATGTTTAAAAATCGTTGCATAATACGTTGTGTATTTTTTTTCTCCTTTTCTGTTTAGGGTGTGATGGTGAAACTTGGACCAGTTGCAGCCCTTTCTATAACCATTTCATAAATAAATTTATAAGCAAATTGAACAACTTTTAATTTATAAAGATTATGACCCCTTAAGAAAAGAGCAACAATGTGTTATCATTGTCAGATAAACAAGATGATCACTGCGGATATCCTGCATCAACCAAATTGATATATGATCACACAAGTCTCTTTCAACTTATGGGGCTCCAGACCCCCTTGTGTCCACCAGTCCCCCTCCGCAGAAAACAATAAAAAGAAACACAAAAACAATACCCCCAACTGACACCTCTGTGATGCCAATGGCACCATAATAAGTCACTTAACCACGTTTAATGTTTTGTAGGATGGGGCCATGATGAATTAACATCAACAAGAACCAGTTGGCATATACCACATCTACTGCATAACCCGTAAGGAAGTCCTCTCTCAGTTATATTCTCTCAGGTGACCCCACCACCCACTCAGTTTATTATTTCCCAACTCGATTTTTTCTTAAAATTAATGTAACTAGCCAGAAATCGGAATTTTCTCTCAAGAATTATCAGATCCGCAGAGGCAAGGAGTGAATCACCTGAATCTAAAAGAACTGTAACATCTAATTAACAAAAATATAATAAAACGAAATGTGGATGGTACATCAATGTTACCCTTCGACTCTCTACCTGAATCTTATCACCAGAATAGTGTCGGGGAGGGAGCAGGTCGGCCGAGCGGAAAGCATGCTGGACTTGTGATCCTGTGGTCCTGGGTTCGATCCCAGGCGCCGGCGAGAAACAATGGGCAAAGTTTCTTTCACCCTATGTCCCTGTTACTTAGCAGTAAATAGGTACCTGGGTGTTAGTCAGCTGTCACGGGCTGCTTCCTGTGGGTGGAGGCCTGGTCGAGGACCGGGCCGCGGGGACACTAAAGCCCCGAAATCATCTCAAGAAGTGTTAAATGAACTAATTTATATAAACATCTTCCCTGCAATTAGAGCAGCTCTCACTGAAAATATCCATTACCAATATGTCTTCAGAGTTAACTCTGGGATGCAGCTTCCACTCCCTAAATATAGTGATCATGGATGTATAAGTTAATAAGTGCAAGTACGTATATATTCAGTAGCTACAAGAACAAATGTATGGTTAATACATACATAATAACAATGTTCTCGGTATTTCTACACTCTTGGAAGGTGGTTATCCTTAAAGACATTCAATATAAGAGTTCACAAGATTACAACAGCATCCGAAATATCATACTAATAATGATGACCATCAACACGTCACTGGGCCTCTACCTCATCTTCCGACTATCCTCAACCAACACTTCTGGCACTTTGCCTAACAGTCACAATAGACTTAACTGGGTGTCCGACTGCAGCTTGATATTGATGCCTGAAAGAATACACCAAAGACTCTCACCTTCAATCATTGCATGGGACATACACGCTCTCACATGCACTACATGTCATAAATAAATGAGTCACGTCAGTCCAGTTGGATTTTATCCACCACTGAAATGGATATGGATCCCTGGTGGTCCTTAATTATGGTGTGTTGTATATTTCCTTGCTCGATGTCTTGCTCTTTTGCCTCTCAGTAGGTGTACAGAGTTCTGCAGTCATCCAAAACCTAAATATAGTACTTTCCTAACAAGAAATGTAAACACAAAAACATATATGAATTACTGTTGCCTGGAAACCCTCCTCAGATATTCTAGTTGGTGGTATCTGCCACCTCCCAACTGAGCTCATGAATCAACCTTTCCACAGACCAAGTCCATTCCATCCAGTGGTAGACCCTAAAGACGCATTCGTCAATTTTAACATGCTGTCCATTCAAAATAGGAATTTTCTCAAATATAAATTATTATTGTTATATGTTAGCATACTGTGGTAATTTAGGTATTAGGTTAAGATTGTTTTTTAGGGTCTGTTGGCGATTATTTGTATTTGTAGTATATGGGTGAAGCATTTACAGCATTTTAGTTCGAACAAAATTCATTGTTGATGAGGACAGACTGCATATATTACTGCCGCTCACTGGGAGAGATCAGTTACAGCCCCACTCCTGTGCCAGGTGAGTACGACCAGACTCACCATATCCCACAACCCCTCCTCGACTCAAGTCCATTACATCCAGCGGTTGACCCCACAGACGCATTCATTAATTTTTTCATGCTGTTCAATCAAAACGGGAATTTTCTCATATATAAATGAACATTATAGCATATTGTGCATATATAGGCATAGTTAGGTTATGTTAGGTGTTTAGGTTCTGTTGGCAATCATTTGTATTTGTAGTACGTGGGTGAAGCATTTAGAGCATTGTGGTTCGAACAAAATTCGTCAGTGAAGAACTTGTTCCGGAAAGTGTTCGAACGTCAGCAGTTGTGAGTCGTGTATAAACCGTTTTTCATTCATTAACTGGGGGCTTGGCCGGTGCATGGAATCCCTTTTGGGTCTTTGTTTGTAGGACGGGCTGTAGCCCATGCTGTTTGAAACATGAATGCTGAATGTAAAACAACTTGGGAGAGATGCAGTTTCAAGCAAGCAGGCGAGCCTTACAGAGTGTGAGGAGCATTATTTCATTGGTACTGAGGGCCATTGTGGGTGTACCAGTTGCACTGCTAAGTCTTTAGCTCTCGCTTATGGTACATGTCAACAGGTACCATGCTTTACAAGATTATGGTGCAGTTCCGAGGACCCAGACCATTACCTGGAAGAAGATATTTCATACTCTTGGTAGCATCACTGGTGTTGCACCGATTGACATAAAAGAAAATGACAATAGAGGCCCTGCCCCCTATACTCTAGTGATAATGCTCTTCAGAGGCACTCTCTTCCCCCTCCACGATACTTGGTAGTGACGGCTATTTTTGGTCGGCATATAAGCATCTGGATTACTGACCAACCTAAAGTCGAAATCATCGAGAGCATCAGCACACAAAACTGCACTAACTGGGGTTGCAGGAAAAAAACTGAGAATGAAGCTAGCAATCAACAGTGAAACTTACCTTCAACTCTGCTGATGAAGACACCCTTGTTGAAGACAACTGATTCAGATAGTTTGGTATATTCACACCACTAAGGCAAGTAACGAGGGAGAGAGGTTCATCCACTTCGACAAGGCTGCAAATATTACCAGTACACCTGGAAGTGTACACCGCCTGCAGGGAAGTGTAGCGACTGCTCCCTCGACGATCACTACGGGGACTGAAATGCACTCCACAAACGATGTATATCACCACATCATCATTTCCCTTGACTGTCTGATCAGACAGGAAGATCTGGGTCCTAGGGAAACCTCGACAATCCGTTGAGATTTCATATTCTCGATAATGGAAACCCTAATGTTTAAACCAAAGAGTCCAGAAGCAGGAAGAGACCAAATAGTCCAGAAGCAGGAAGAGACCAAAGAGTCCAGAAGCAGGAAGAGACCAAAGAGTCCAGAAGCAGAAAGAGATCAATAAAATGTCTGTTGCCCGCCAGGCTTTAACTACCAGTCTTCCAGCGACGTCTCACAACCAATCAAGTCTTACAAGGCCGTGGCGCCACTGTCCAACAGCCTAATTCTCGGGGAAGCCCCATCCAGGGTCCGCCTCCACCACCAACCAAGCCACAACCTTCACCAGTCACGGCTTGTAAATGATTACAGTACGACTACTGAACTATTTCACCTAACGGGAAGGATTGTCGGATCAAACCACAGCAAGAGTGCAAAGACAATCAACAGCCTACTGTCTGCAAATGGACTGTCAACCGTCATTGTACTACTTGACTGGCTTCCTGTAACATGTGGGGGCACCAGCAACAGGTGGGTGTGGGGGTCACCAGCAACAGCTGGGTGTGGGGGGCACCAGCAACAGGTGGGTGTGGGGGGCACCAGCAACAAGTGGGTGTGGGGGGTACCAGCAACAGGTGGGTTTAAGGGGGGCACCAGCACCAACTGCGTGTTGGGGGCACCAGCAACAGATGGGTGTGGGGGCACCAGCAATAGGTGGGTGTGTGGGGGCACCAGCACCAGCTGCGTGTTGGGGGCACCAGCAACAGGTGGGTGTCGGGGGCACCAGCACCAACTGCGTGTCGGGGGCACCAGCAACAGGTGGGTGTGGGGGGCACCAGCAACAGGTGGGTGTGAGGGCACCAGCAACAGGTGGGTGTGGGGGGCACCAGCAATAGCTGGGTGTGGGGGGCACCAGCAACAGATGGGTGTGGAGGGCACCAATAACAGGTGGGTGTGGGGGCCCAGCAACAGGAGGGTGGAGGGGCACCAGCAACAGGTGGGTGTGGAGGGCACCAATAACAGGTGGGTGTGGGAGCACCAGCAACAGGAGGGTTGGGGGGGGGCCACCAGCAACAGGTGGGTGTGGGGGGCAACAGGTGGGTGTGAGGGCACCAGCAACAGGTGGGTGTGGGGGTCACCAGCAATAGCTGGGTGTGGGGGGCACCAGCAACAGATGGGTGTGGAGGGCACCAATAACAGGTGGGTGTGGGGGCCCAGCAACAGGAGGGTGGGGGGGGGGGCACCAGCAACAGGTGGGTGTGGGGGGCACCAGCAACAGGTGGGTGTGGGGGGAACAAGCAACAGCTGGGTGTGCGGGGCACCAGCAACAGGTGGGTGTGGGGGGCACCAGCAACAGGTGGGTGTGAGGGCACCAGCAACAGGTGGGTGTGGGGGGCACCAGCAATAGCTGGGTGTGGGGGGCACCAGCAACAGGTAGGTGTGGGGGGCAACAGGTGGGTGTGGGGGCACCAGCAATAGATTGGTGTGGGGGTGGCACCAGCAACAGGTGGGTGTGGGGCCACCAGCAACAGGTGGGTGTGGGGACACCAGCAACAGATGGGTGTGGAAGCACCAGCAACAGATGGGTGTGGGGGCACCAGCAACAGATGGGTGTGGAGGCACCAGCAACAGGTGGGTGTGGGGGCACCAGCAACAGGTGGATGTGGAGGCACCAGCAACAGGTGGGTGTGGGGGCAACAGCTGGGTTTGGGGGGCACCAGCAACAGATGGGTGTGGGGGCACCAGCAACAGATGGGTGTGGGGGTACCAGCAACAGATGGGTGTGGGGGCACCAGCAACAGGTGGGTGTGGAGGCACTAGCAACAGGTGGGTGTGGGGGGAACAAGCAACAGCTGGGTGTGCGGAGCAACAGCTGAGTGTGGGGGCACCAGCAACAGGTGGGTGTGGGGGGCACCAGCAACAGGTGGGTGTGGGGGGAACAAGCAACAGCTGGGTGTGCGGGGCACCAACAACAGATGGGTGTGGAGGCAACAGGTGGGTGTGGGGGGAACAAGCAACAGCTGGGTGTGCGGGGCACCAGGAACAGCTGGGTGTGGGGGCACCAGCAACAGATGGGTGTGGATGCACCAGCAACAGGTGGGTGTGGGTGGAACAAGCAACAGCTGGATGTGCGGGGCACCAGCAACAGGTGGGTGTGGGGGACACCAGCAACAGGTGAGTGTGTGGGGGCACGAGCAACAGGTGGGTGTGGGGGCACCAGCAACAGGTGGGTGTTGGGCACCAGCTGGGTGTGGGGGCAACAGCTGGGTGTGGGGGCACCAGCAACAACTGGGAGTGGAGGCACCAGCATCAGGAGGGTGAAGTAATATAATGTTATATAATATAAAGGTGGGATACTATATATATATTATCGTAAATCGGGGCAATCATAAGTCGAGGTGCCACTGTACTCTAAACTGAGTCAGTATAAGAAACTTGGATCCCACCCTGTTTCAAGGTCAGCACAATAGTAAATATATGGTACTTGGATCGCACCTTGTTTCAGGGTCAGCACAATAGTAAATATATGGTACTTGGATCCCACCCTGTTTCAGGGTCAGCACAATAGTAAATATATGGTAATTGGATCCCACCCTGTTTCAGGGTCAGCACAATAGTAAATATATGGTATTTTGGGTCAAATTGATTGGAAAGTCTTGGGTATGGGGTGTGGGCCGGGCTTGGAGCGAGACATGAACCCAGCGATAGGTGACTTAAATGGGGATTTCGATGTGGATTCAATATATAACTTATTTAAGAATATTCTAAACAAAGCACAGGAACGTAGTATACCATACAAATTGAATAGATCGAATACTAATGACCCAAAGTGGATAACAAAGAATTTGAAGAACCTTATAGGTAAAAAGAGAGCTTGGTACAAAAGGATTAAAAATGGGGAGGTCACCTTAGAACAGGAATTCGTACAACTGGTTAGAAATGTTAAAAAAGAGATAAGGAAAGCAAAAAGAAACTATGAAGTTCGCATAGCAGGGCAAGCAAAGACAAATCCTAAAGGGTTTTTTCAGTTATATCGTACTAAGACTAGGGAAAGGATAGGTCCATTAAAAACTGAGACAGGTCAAATAACAGACAGTGATGAAGAGATGAGTAGTATTTTTAATAAATATTTTGTATCTGTATTTACTAAAGAGGAACTTAACAATATGCCTTCAGCCGAACAAGTCTATGTGGGTGGGGACGAAGACAGGTTGACGAGTTTAGCAGTTACCAGGGAGGATGTTCTTAAACAAATAGTAAAACTCAAACCAAACAAATCCCCAGGGCCGGATGAAGTGTTTGGCAGGGTGCTTAAAGAATGCAAAGAGGAGCTTTGTGACCCACTGTCAACCATATTTAATAAATCAATAGAGTCAGGCAGAGTGCCAGAGTTTTGGAAAGTTGCTAATGTGATACCAGTTTTTAAGAAAGGAGATAGATCACTTGCGTCTAACTATCGACCAATTAGCCTAACGTCTATTGTGGGAAAGTTACTCGAATCCATAATAGCAAATAAAATTCGTCTTCATCTTGAAAAACATAAATTAATAATTGAGTCGCAACATGGTTTTATAAATGGCCGTTCATGTTTAACAAATTTGTTATAAGAACATAAGAACATAAGAACAAAGGTAACTGCAGAAGGCCTATTGGCCCATTCGAGGCAGCTCCTATTCTATAACCACCCAATCCCACTCATATACATGTCCAATCCGCGCTTGAAACAATCGAGGGACCCCACCTCCACCACGTTACGCGGCAATTGGTTCCACAAATCAACAACCCTGTTACTGAACCAGTATTTACCCAAGTCTTTCCTAAATCTAAACTTATCCAATTTATACCCATTGTTTCGTGTTCTGTCCTGTGTTGATACTTTTAATACCCTATTAATATCCCCCTTGTTATGTCCATTCACCCACTTGTAAACCTCTATCATGTCGCCCCTAACTCTTCGCCTTTCCAGTGAATGCAACTTAAGCTTTGTTAATCTTTCTTCATATGAAAGATTTCTAATTTGGGGAATTAACTTAGTCATCCTACGCTGGACACGTTCAAGTGAATTTATATCCATTCTATAATATGGCGACCAAAACTGAACTGCATAATCTAAATGGGGCCTAACTAGAGCAAGATATAGCTTGAGAACCACACCAGGTGTCTTGTTACTAACGCTGCGATTAATAAATCCAAGTGTCCGATTTGCCTTATTACGAACATTTATGCATTGATCCTTTTGTTTTAAATTCTTACTAATCATAACTCCCAGATCCCTTTCGCAATCCGACTTCGCAATCACAACACCATCTAGCTCGTATCTTGTAACTCTATCATCATTACCTAACCTCAGAACTTTACATTTATCAGCATTAAACTGCATCTGCCAATCCTTTGACCATTTCAAAACCCTATCTAGATCAACTTGAAGTGATAGTGAGTCCTCCTCCGAATTAATTTCCCTACCGATTTTCGTATCATCGGCAAATTTGCAAATGTTGCTACTCAAACCTGAATCTAAATCATTTATATATATTATAAACAACAGAGGTCCCAGGACAGAGCCTTGAGGCACTCCACTTACAACATTTTCCCACTCTGACTTGATTCCATTTATACTAACTCTCTGTTTCCTTTGGTATAGCCATGCCCTAATCCAGCTTAATATAGCACCCCCAATACCATGAGACTCTATCTTTTTAATCAGTCTTTCATGTGGCACTGTATCAAAAGCTTTGCTAAAGTCAAGGTATACAACATCGCAATCCTTACCACTATCAACTGCCTCAACAATGCTAGAATAAAAAGATAACAAATTTGTTAAACATGAACGGCCATTTATAAAACCATGTTGAGACTCAATTATTAATTTATGTTTTTCAAGACATAAGAACATAAGAACATAAGAACAAAGGTAACTGCAGAAGGCCTATTGGCCCATACGAGGCAGCTCCTATTCTATAACCACCCAATCCCACTCATATACTTGTCCAACCCGTGCTTGAAACAATCGAGGGACCCCACCTCCACAATGTTACGCGGCAATTGGTTCCACAAATCAACAACCCTGTTACTGAACCAGTATTTACCCAAGTCTTTCCTAAATCTAAACTTATCCAATTTATATCCATTGTTTCGTGTTCTGTCCTGTGTTGATACTTTTAATACCCTATTAATATCCCCCCGGTTATGTCCATTCATCCACTTGTAAACCTCTATCATGTCACCCCTAACTCTTCGCCTTTCCAGTGAATGCAACTTAAGCTTTGTTAATCTTTCTTCATATGAAAGATTTCTAATTTGGGGAATTAACTTAGTCATCCCACGCTGGACACGTTCAAGTGAATTTATATCCATTCTATAATATGGCGACCAAAACTGAACTGCATAATCTAAATGGGGCCTAACTAGAGCAAGATATAGCTTGAGAACCACACCAGGTGTCTTGTTACTAACGCTGCGATTAATAAATCCAAGTGTCCGATTTGCCTTATTACGAACATTTATGCATTGATCCTTTTGTTTTAAATTCTTACTAATCATAACTCCCAGATCCCTTTCGCAATCCGACTTCGCAATCACAACACCATCTAGCTCGTATCTTGTAACTCTATCATCATTACCTAACCTCAGAACTTTACATTTATCAGCATTAAACTGCATCTGCCAATCCTTTGACCATTTCAAAACCCTATCTAGATCAACTTGAAGTGATAGTGAGTCCTCCTCCGAATTAATTTCCCTACCGATTTTCGTATCATCGGCAAATTTGCAAATGTTGCTACTCAAACCTGAATCTAAATCATTTATATATATTATAAACAACAGAGGTCCCAGGACAGAGCCTTGAGGCACTCCACTTACAACATTTTCCCACTCTGACTTGATTCCATTTATACTAACTCTCTGTTTCCTTTGGTATAGCCATGCCCTAATCCAGCTTAATATAGCACCCCCAATACCATGAGACTCTATTTTTTTAATCAGTCTTTCATGTGGCACTGTATCAAAAGCTTTGCTAAAGTCAAGGTATACAACATCGCAATCCTTACCACTATCAACTGCCTCAACAATGCTAGAATAAAAAGATAACAAATTTGTTAAACATGAACGGCCATTTATAAAACCATGTTGCGACTCAATTATTAATTTATGTTTTTCAAGATGAAGACGAATTTTATTTGCTATTATAGATTCGAGTAACTTTCCCACAATAGACGTTAGGCTAATTGGTCGATAGTTAGACGCAAGTGATCTATCTCCTTTCTTAAAAACTGGTATCACATTAGCAACTTTCCAAAACTCTGGCACTCTGCCTGACTCTATTGATTTATTAAATATGGTTGACAGTGGGTCACAAAGCTCCTCTTTGCATTCTTTAAGCACCCTAGCAAACACTTCATCCGGCCCTGGGGATTTGTTTGGTTTGAGTTTTACTATTTGTTTAAGAACATCCTCCCTGGTAACTGCTAAACTCGTCAACCTGTCCTCGTCCCCACCCACATAGACTTGTTCGGCTGAAGGCATATTGTTAAGTTCCTCTTTAGTAAATACAGATACAAAATATTTATTAAAAATACTACTCATCTCTTCATCACTATCTGTTATTTGACCTGTCTCAGTTTTTAATGGACCTATCCTTTCCCTAGTCTTAGTACGATATAACTGAAAAAACCCTTTAGGATTTGTCTTTGCTTGCCCTGCTATGCGAACTTCATAGTTTCTTTTTGCTTTCCTTATCTCTTTTTTAACATTTCTAACCAGTTGTACGAATTCCTGTTCTAAAGTGACCTCCCCATTTTTAATCCTTTTGTACCAAGCTCTCTTTTTACCTATAAGGTTCTTCAAATTCTTTGTTATCCACTTTGGGTCATTAGTATACGATCTATTCAATTTGTATGGTATACTACGTTCCTGTGCTTTGTTTAGAATATTCTTAAATAAGTTATATATTGAATCCACATCAAAATCCCCATTTATGTCACCTATCGCTGGGTTCATGTCTCGCTCCAAGACCGGCCCACACCCCATACCCAAGCCTTTCCAATCAATTTGACCCAAAAAATTTCTTAGGCTATTAAAATCAGCTTTTCGAAAATCTGGCACTTTAACAGAATTTTCTCCTACTGGTCTATTCCATTCTATGCTAAATCTGATTTCTTTGTGATCACTGCTCCCTAGCTCACTCCCTATTTCGATGTCATTAATTTGCGTTTCCCTGTTAGTTAACACTAAATCTAAAATATTATTTTCCCTTGTTGGTTCCTTAATGTGTTGCGTAAGAAAGCAATCGTCAATTAATTCTAGAAAATCTTCTGCTTCACTATTCCCTGTTTTGTTCAACCAGTTTATTCCGCTAAAATTAAAGTCACCCATGACATAAATACTGTTAGATCTAGATGCTCTAGATATTTCATCCCATAGATGCTTTGCTTCCATTCTGTCTAAATTTGGTGGCCTATATATTACTCCTATTATAATATTATTAGCTTTTTCGTTTAATTCAATCCAAATAGTTTCTGTGTGTGGCTCTGTTTTGATTCCCTCTTTGAGACTACATTTCAAATTGTCCCTAACATATATGGCTACTCCACCTCCTCGTCTAATATATCTATCTGTGTGAAATAGTTTAAATCCATATATTTGATATTCAGCTAATAGTTCTCTATTTTCTACATTCATCCACGTTTCGGTAAGTGCAATAATATCTATTTTTTCTGTGCAGACAAGAGCATTTAATTCGTTAATTTTATTTCTTAGACTTCTACTGTTAGTGTAATATACCCTAAGTGAATTGTTATTTTGCGGACCTTCTCTTTCCCTGATCGTTTTGCCAATTCCTTTCTCCCACAAACACATACTTTTATTACCTCCTTCCTCCAAATCAATTCCCATACCTCTATCTACTAACAGTTTAAACCCAAACAAACACCTCTAACCACTTCTTCTAGCGAGTTCGCAACAGCAACAACCCCAGCTCTCGATAGATGCACCCCATCACGAGCATACATTTCATTTCTTCCATAGAAGTGTTCCCAGTTGTCTATGAAAGATATTGCATTTGATTTGCAATATCTTTCCAGCCGGCAATTGACACCAAGTGCCCTCGATATCCATTCATTTCCCACTCCCTTTCTTGGAAGAATGCCACATATGTTCGGGATTCCTCCCTTGCTCCTAACTAACTCTATGGCTGTTTTATACCTCTGAATCAGTTCCTCACTCCTGACTCGACCAACATCATTTCCTCCCACGCTAATGCAAATAATGGGATTGTTCCCATTACCAGCCATAATATCATTCATGTTGTTTATAATATCACCAATGCCAGCTCCGGGATAGCAAACCCTTAACCTGTTCCCCCTATCTCTAGCACAAAACGTTCTATCCAAATACCTTATCTGGGAATCTCCCACAACTAATGTTTGCTTAGGTACTTCCTTTACTTTCTGAGGGGCCTGCGCTTCCTTTCTCTTCGTTGCTTTCCCTTTTGCGCGATCCACAGTCTCTCCACAGCACTCGTCCTCCAAAACGTCAAATGAATTTGAAGTTGCTATGGCGTTTGAAGGCGGCTTTATCAAAGTCTTCTTAAGGCCCCTGTCTTTCGCAACTCTCCAAGACGAGGTCCCTTTACTGCTGGTCTCCTCCTTCGTTACTTCTCGTTGTTTTTTAAGCTGACGCACCTCCTCCCGCAGAGAGTCCAACTCTGTCCTCAGGGCTCGCACTAGAGTCACCAGGTCCTTAACTACAACTTCCATATTGCTATGATAATTCAAGATGAAGACGAATTTTATTTGCTATTATAGATTCGAGTAACTTTCCCACAATAGACGTTAGGCTAATTGGTCGATAGTTAGACGCAAGTGATCTATCTCCTTTCTTAAAAACTGGTATCACATTAGCAACTTTCCAAAACTCTGGCACTCTGCCTGACTCTATTGATTTATTAAATATGGTTGACAGTGGGTCACAAAGCTCCTCTTTGCATTCTTTAAGCACCCTGGCAAACACTTCATCCGGCCCTGGGGATTTGTTTGGTTTGAGTTTTACTATTTGTTTAAGAACATCCTCCCTGGTAACTGCTAAACTCGTCAACCTGTCCTCGTCCCCACCCACATAGACTTGTTCAGCTGAAGGCATATTGTTAAGTTCCTCTTTAGTAAATACAGATACAAAATATTTATTAAAAATACTACTCATCTCTTCATCACTATCTGTTATTTGACCTGTATCAGTTTTTAATGGACCTTATCTTTTTATTCTAGCATTGTTGAGGCAGTTGATAGTGGTAAGGATTGCGATGTTGTATACCTTGACTTTAGCAAAGCTTTTGATACAGTGCCACATGAAAGACTGATTAAAAAGATAGAGTCTCATGGTATTGGGGTGCTATATTAAGCTGGATTAGGGCATGGCTATACCAAAGGAAACAGAGAGTTAGTATAAATGGAATCAAGTCAGAGTGGGAAAATGTTGTAAGTGGAGTGCCTCAAGGCTCTGTCCTGGGACCTCTGTTGTTTATAATATATATAAATGATTTAGATTCAGGTTTGAGTAGCAACATTTGCAAATTTGCCGATGATACGAAAATCGGTAGGGAAATTAATTCGGAGGAGGACTCACTATCACTTCAAGTTGATCTAGATAGGGTTTTGAAATGGTCAAAGGATTGGCAGATGCAGTTTAATGCTGATAAATGTAAAGTTCTGAGGTTAGGTAATGATGATAGAGTTACAAGATACGAGCTAGATGGTGTTGTGATTGCGAAGTCGGATTGCGAAAGGGATCTGGGAGTTATGATTAGTAAGAATTTAAAACAAAAGGATCAATGCATAAATGTTCGTAATAAGGCAAATCGGACACTTGGATTTATTAATCGCAGCGTTAGTAACAAGACACCTGGTGTGGTTCTCAAGCTATATCTTGCTCTAGTTAGGCCCCATTTAGATTATGCAGTTCAGTTTTGGTCGCCATATTATAGAATGGATATAAATTCACTTGAACGTGTCCGCCGTAGGATGACTAAGTTAATTCCCCAAATTAGAAATCTTTCATATGAAGAAAGATTAACAAAGCTTAAGTTGCATTCACTGGAAAGGCGAAGAGTTAGGGGCGACATGATAGAGGTTTACAAGTGGGTGAATGGACATAACAAGGGGGATATTAATAGGGTATTAAAAGTATCAACACAGGACAGAACACGAAACAATGGGTATAAATTGGATAAGTTTAGATTTAGGAAAGACTTGGGTAAATACTGGTTCAGTAACAGGGTTGTAGATTTGTGGAACCAATTGCCGCGTAACGTGGTGGAGGTGGGGTCCCTTGATTGTTTCAAGCGCGGGTTGGACAAGTATATGAGTGGGATTGGGTGGTTATAGAATAGGAGCTGCCTCGTATGGGCCAATAGGCCTTCTGCAGTTACCTTTGTTCTTATGTTCTTAGGGTATTAAAAGTATCAACACAGGACAGAACACGAAACAATGGGTATAAATCGAAATAGGGAGTGAGCTAGGGAGCAGTGATCACAAAGAAATCAGATTTAGCATAGAATGGAATAGACCAGTAGGAGAAAATTCTGTTAAAGTGCCAGATTTTCGAAAAGCTGATTTTAATAGCCTAAGAAATTTTTTGGGTCAAATTGATTGGAAAGGCTTGGGTATGGGGTGTGGGCCGGTCTTGGAGCGAGACATGAACCCAGCGATAGGTGACTTAAATGGGGATTTCGATGTGGATTCAATATATAACTTATTTAAGAATATTCTAAACAAAGCACAGGAACGTAGTATACCATACAAATTGAATAGATCGTATACTAATGACCCAAAGTGGATAACAAAGAATTTGAAGAACCTTATAGGTAAAAAGAGAGCTTGGTACAAAAGGATTAAAAATGGGGAGGTCACTTTAGAACAGGAATTCGTACAACTGGTTAGAAATGTTAAAAAAGAGATAAGGAAAGCAAAAAGAAACTATGAAGTTCGCATAGCAGGGCAAGCAAAGACAAATCCTAAAGGGTTTTTTCAGTTATATCGTACTAAGACTAGGGAAAGGATAGGTCCATTAAAAACTGAGACAGGTCAAATAACAGATAGTGATGAAGAGATGAGTAGTATTTTTAATAAATATTTTGTATCTGTATTTACTAAAGAGGAACTTAACAATATGCCTTCAGCCGAACAAGTCTATGTGGGTGGGGACGAGGACAGGTTGACGAGTTTAGCAGTTACCAGGGAGGATGTTCTTAAACAAATAGTAAAACTCAAACCAAACAAATCCCCAGGGCCGGATGAAGTGTTTGCTAGGGTGCTTAAAGAATGCAAAGAGGAGCTTTGTGACCCACTGTCAACCATATTTAATAAATCAATAGAGTCAGGCAGAGTGCCAGAGTTTTGGAAAGTTGCTAATGTGATACCAGTTTTTAAGAAAGGAGATAGATCACTTGCGTCTAACTATCGACCAATTAGCCTAACGTCTATTGTGGGAAAGTTACTCGAATCTATAATAGCAAATAAAATTCGTCTTCATCTTGAAAAACATAAATTAATAATTGAGTCGCAACATGGTTTTATAAATGGCCGTTCATGTTTAACAAATTTGTTATCTTTTTATTCTAGCATTGTTGAGGCAGTTGATAGTGGTAAGGATTGCGATGTTGTATACCTTGACTTTAGCAAAGCTTTTGATACAGTGCCACATGAAAGACTGATTAAAAAAATAGAGTCTCATGGTATTGGGGGTGCTATATTAAGCTGGATTAGGGCATGGCTATACCAAAGGAAACAGAGTTAGTATAAATGGAATCAAGTCAGAGTGGGAAAATGTTGTAAGTGGAGTGCCTCAAGGCTCTGTCCTGGGACCTCTGTTGTTTATAATATATATAAATGATTTAGATTCAGGTTTGAGTAGCAACATTTGCAAATTTGCCGATGATACGAAAATCGGTAGGGAAATTAATTCGGAGGAGGACTCACTATCACTTCAAGTTGATCTAGATAGGGTTTTGAAATGGTCAAAGGATTGGCAGATGCAGTTTAATGCTGATAAATGTAAAGTTCTGAGGTTAGGTAATGATGATAGAGTTACAAGATACGAGCTAGATGGTGTTGTGATTGCGAAGTCGGATTGCGAAAGGGATCTGGGAGTTATGATTAGTAAGAATTTAAAACAAAAGTATCAATGCATAAATGTTCGTAATAAGGCAAATCGGACACTTGGATTTATTAATCGCAGCGTTAGTAACAAGACACCTGGTGTGGTTCTCAAGCTATATCTTGCTCTAGTTAGGCCCCATTTAGATTATGCAGTTCAGTTTTGGTCGCCATATTATAGAATGGATATAAATTCACTTGAACGTGTCCAGCGTAGGATGACTAAGTTAATTCCCCAAATTAGAAATCTTTCATATGAAGAAAGATTAACAAAGCTTAAGTTGCATTCAC
Organism: Procambarus clarkii; assembly: GCF_040958095.1. Taxonomy (NCBI): domain Eukaryota; kingdom Metazoa; phylum Arthropoda; class Malacostraca; order Decapoda; family Cambaridae; genus Procambarus; species Procambarus clarkii. Next base: position 638,512 of record NW_027189179.1, on the reverse strand, counting down.
TGGAAAGGCGAAGAGTTAGGGGTGACATGATAGAGGTTTACAAGTGGATGAATGGACATAACCGGGGGGATATTAATAGGGTATTAAAAGTATCAACACAGGACAGAACACGAAACAATGGATATAAATTGGATAAGTTTAGATTTAGGAAAGACTTGGGTAAATACTGGTTCAGTAACAGGGTTGTTGATTTGTGGAACCAATTGCCGCGTAACATTGTGGAGGTGGGGTCCCTCGATTGTTTCAAGCACGGGTTGGACAAGTATATGAGTGGGATTGGGTGGTTATAGAATAGGAGCTGCCTCGTATGGGCCAATAGGCCTTCTGCAGTTACCTTTGAACATAAGAACATAAGAACAAAGGTAACTGCAGAAGGCCTATTGGCCCATACGAGGCAGCTCCTATTCTATAACCACCCAATCCCACTCATATACTTGTCCAACCCGTGCTTGAAACAATCGAGGGACCCCACCTCCACAATGTTACGCGGCAATTGGTTCCACAAATCAACAACCCTGTTACTGAACCAGTATTTACCCAAGTCTTTCCTAAATCTAAACTTATCCAATTTATATCCATTGTTTCGTGTTCTGTCCTGTGTTGATACTTTTAATACCCTATTAATATCCCCCCGGTTATGTCCATTCATCCACTTGTAAACCTCTATCATGTCACCCCTAACTCTTCGCCTTTCCAGTGAATGCAACTTAAGCTTTGTTAATCTTTCTTCATATGAAAGATTTCTAATTTGGGGAATTAACTTAGTCATCCTACGCTGGACACGTTCAAGTGAATTTATATCCATTCTATAATATGGCGACCAAAACTGAACTGCATAATCTAAATGGGGCCTAACTAGAGCAAGATATAGCTTGAGAACCACACCAGGTGTCTTGTTACTAACGCTGCGATTAATAAATCCAAGTGTCCGATTTGCCTTATTACGAACATTTATGCATTGATCCTTTTGTTTTAAATTCTTACTAATCATAACTCCCAGATCCCTTTCGCAATCCGACTTCGCAATCACAACACCATCTAGCTCGTATCTTGTAACTCTATCATCATTACCTAACCTCAGAACTTTACATTTATCAGCATTAAACTGCATCTGCCAATCCTTTGACCATTTCAAAACCCTATCTAGATCAACTTGAAGTGATAGTGAGTCCTCCTCCGAATTAATTTCCCTACCGATTTTCGTATCATCGGCAAATTTGCAAATGTTGCTACTCAAACCTGAATCTAAATCATTTATATATATTATAAACAACAGAGGTCCCAGGACAGAGCCTTGAGGCACTCCACTTACAACATTTTCCCACTCTGACTTGATTCCATTTATACTAACTCTCTGTTTCCTTTGGTATAGCCATGCCCTAATCCAGCTTAATATAGCACCCCCAATACCATGAGACTCTATTTTTTTAATCAGTCTTTCATGTGGCACTGTATCAAAAGCTTTGCTAAAGTCAAGGTATACAACATCGCAATCCTTACCACTATCAACTGCCTCAACAATGCTAGAATAAAAAGATAACAAATTTGTTAAACATGAACGGCCATTTATAAAACCATGTTGCGACTCAATTATTAATTTATGTTTTTCAAGATGAAGACGAATTTTATTTGCTATTATAGATTCGAGTAACTTTCCCACAATAGACGTTAGGCTAATTGATAGGCTATTAATTAGGCTATTAATTTATGTTTTTCAAGATGAAGACGAATTTTATTTGCCATTATAGATTCGAGTAACTTTCCCACAATAGACGTTAGGCTAATTGGTCGATAGTTAGACGCAAGTGATCTATCTCCTTTCTTATAAACTGGTATCACATTAGCAACTTTCCAAAACTCTTTCACTCTGCCTGACTCTATTGATTTATTAAATATGGTTGACAGTGGGTCACAAAGCTCCTCTTTGCATTCTTTAAGCACCCTGGCAAACACTTCATCCGGCCCTGGGGATTTGTTTGGTTTGAGTTTTACTATTTGTTTAAGAACATCCTCCCTGGTAACTGTTAAACTCGTCAACCTGTCCTCGTCCCCACCCACATAGAATTGTTTGGCTGAAGGCATATTGTTAAGTTCCTCTTTAGTAAATACAGATACAAAATATTTATTAAAAATACTACTCATCTCTTCATCACTATCTGTTATTTGACCTGTCTCAGTTTTTAATGGACCTATCCTTTCCCTAGTCTTAGTACGATATAACTGAAAAAAAACCTGTAGGATTTGTCTTTGCTTGCCCTGCTATGCGAACTTCATAGTTTCTTTTTGCTTTCCTTATCTCTTTTTTAACATTTCTAACCAGTTGTACGAATTCCTGTTCTAAAGTGACCTCTCCCATTTTTAATCCTTTTGTACCAAGCTCTCTTTTTACCTATAAGGTTCTTCAAATTCTTTGTTATCCACTTTGGGTCATTAGTATTCGATCTATTCAATTTGTATGGTATACTACGTTCCTGTGCTTTGTTTTTTAATGAAATCATTAAGAATTATTTATTGGATATTAATGGGCTGTAGATTATATTACTATTCAAGAGTTAAACTTTCCCAAACTTCACAATTAAGGGTTAATACTAGAAGGTGATTGACTCCTAGTATACGCTCCATCGAGGCTGGTTCTTCCTCGAATAAAATTAGTAACTCTTACTAAGATATATAAATGACATAAACATTTGATAATTTGGTTAGTAACAAGAATATTAAATAATGGTTAGATAAGAAAATTGTTCCTATCTAAAGTTCATGAGGCTGTAGAATTGACTTCCTAGCTCCCGTAAATGAAATATAATTTCAAATTATTATTAGGTTTCAACTGTTTATAAGTAAGCAATAACTAAATTGATATAATCTCAGCTGCTTAGCTGTGACAGTGATGGGAAGCATGGTGTTGAGATGGCGTCAGCTGGAACTTGCTGGAACACGTGACCCGCCAGCGTAGCGTGGGAAATTGTTGCACTCACGGCTGCTCCAACACACGCTCGAAACCCAATGTGGTGTAAATATTGTCTACACAAGTTAAATTATATCATTACGCTTCAATGGAAGGGAAAAAATAAATTCCCTGTGGACGTACTTGTCAATTGGGGAGGGATCACGACGTAACGAAGGACTAGGGTAAAGTTAACATATAATGAGCTCCTATACGAAAACTAGACCACTTAACCTGCACGTTGTCAACCGATGCAATCCTTGGATCGCTAATGGAGTAATTACACACTCCAGGGCCGATTAATAGCAATGGCCGATCGTGTAGTTGGTGAAAATTTCGCCTCTCCCTGGACTTATGGCCGCCACGTTGTCTCAGCCGTCGTCCACAGGTGTGGAGCTCTCGCGTCCTACTCTCCTCCCTCAACCCCTCTCTCGCGCATGCGCAACATATTTTAGTTGAAACGGAAAATTATTTTCCTTGTAATTACTGTACTTAATACGTTAATGAGAATGGGGTCAGAATTATAGGGAGTTATATATTGTTTACATTCTCGCTGAACAATAATAAATATGAACAGTGTTCTTATTAAACGAGAAATGGAGAGAATTTCTGTCTCCTCCATGATAGTTTAAGATAACAGATAAACTGTTATATAGTGATCTTTTAGTTGATAATTTGTTGTTATAGGATCACTAGTTGTTATATTATCAGGTATTAATTCTTGTAAAGAATACTGACAAAGGTTGAGAATATTATCTGACGCAATAATGTCCTTCGATGTGGGAAGAATTTGGTAAATGACGCGCGTTAATTAATAGGAAATTATTAATTTATATTAGTACTACAATTAGTAGAATTAATAGTTACTATGCCTAGTATACAATGGTGATATATTTTGATACAATAAGGATGTATTAGTGTTGGAACTTTCCAACAAGAGGAAACTAGGAGTGGGTGTGGAGGAGACTAAGAGTGGGTGTGGAGGTGCCTGTGGAGGAGATAGGAGTAGGTGTAGAGGAGACTAGGAGTGGGTGTGAAGGAGACCAAGAGTGAGTGTGCAGGACACTAGGAGTGGGTGAAGAGGATACTAGGAATGAGTGTAGAGGAAAATACGAGTAACTGTAGAGGAGACTAGGAGAGGGTGTAGAGGAGACTCGGAGTAGGTGTGGAGGAGACTAGGATTGGGTTTAGATGAGACTAGGAGTGAGTGTGGAGGAGACTAGGAGTAAGATTGGAGGAGACTAGGAGAGGGTGTGTAGGAGATTAGGAGTTCGAAGGGAGGAGACTAGGAATGGGTGTAGTGCAGACTAGGAGTGGGTGTGGAGGAGACTAGGAGTGGGTGTGAAGGAGACTAGGAGCGGTGTAGAGGAGACTAGGAATGGGTGTGGAGGAGTCTAGGAGGGGGGGGGGTGGAGGAGACAAGGAGTGGGTGTGCGTAGGAGACTAGGAGTGGGTGTGGAGGAGACTAAGAGTGCCTGTGGAGGAGTCTCGGAATGGGTGTAGAGGAGATTAGGAGTGGGTGTAGAGGAGATGAAGAGTGCGTTTGGAGAAGACTATGAGTGGTGTAGAGGAGACTAGGGGTGTGTGTGTGGAGGACAATAGTAGTGAGTGTGGAGGAGACTAGGAGTGGGTGTACTCATCTATTTGTGCTTTCGGGGGTTGAGCTTTGGCTCTATGGTCCCGTCTCTCAACTGTCAATCAACTGGTGTACAGATTCCTGAGCCTACTGGTCTCTATCATATATACATAAAAAAGTGTATGGAGTCAGCCTCCACCACATCTCTGCCTAATGCATTCCATCCGTTAACTGCTCTCGCACTGAAAAAGTTCCTTCTAACGTCCTTGTGGCTCATGTGGGTACTCAGTTCCCACCTGTGTCCCCTTGTTCTCGTCCCACCAGTGTTGAATAGTTTATCCTTGTTTACCCGGTCGATTCCCCAGAGGATTTTGTAGGTTGTGATCATGTCTCCCCTTACTCTTCTGTCTTCTAGTGTCGTAAGGTGCATTTCCCGCAGCCTTTCCTCATAACTCATGCCTCTTAGCTCTGGGACTAGTCTAGTGGCATACCTTTGGACTTTTTCGAGCTTCGTCTTGTGCTTAACAAGATACGGGCTCCATGCTGGGGCCGGATACTCCAGGATTGGTTGTACACATGTGGTGTACAAGATTCTGAATGATTCCTTACACAGGTTCCTGAACGCTGTTCTGATGTTAGCCAGCCTCGCATATGCCGCAGACGTTATTCTTTTTATGTGTGCTTCTGGAGACAGGTTTGGTCTTATATCAACTCCTAGATCTTTCTCTCTGTCCGTCTCATTAAGTACTTCATCTCCTATGCTGTATCCTGTGTCTGGCCTCTTGTTTCCACTGCCTAGTTTCATTACTTTGCATTTACTCGGGTTAAACTTCAACAGCCATTTGTTGGACCATTCACTCAGTCTGTCTATGTCATTTTATAGCCTCCTATTATCATCCTCTATTTCAATTCTCCTCATAATTTTTGCATCATCGGCAAACATTGAGAGAAACGATTCTATACCCTCTGGGAGATCATTTACATATATCAGAAACAGTATAGGTCCAAGGACTGACCCCTGCAGGACTCCACTCGTAACGTCTCGCCAATCTGAGACTTCACCCCTCACACTGACTTGTTGTCTCCTGTTGCTTAGATACTACTTTATCCAATGGAGTACCTTCCCTTTCACTCCAGCCTGCATCTCCATCTTTTTCACTAGCCTCTTGTGTGGTACTGTATCAAAGGCTTTCTGACAATCCAAAAATATACGGTCTGCCCACCCTTCTCTTTCTTGCCTTATTTTTTTGCCTGGTCGTAGAATTCAAGTAACCCTGTGAGGCAGGACCTGCCATCCCAGAACCCATGTTGATGCTGAGTTACAAAGTTCTTTCGCTCCAGATGTTCTACTAGCTTTCTTCGCACAATCTTCTCCATCAGCTTGCCTCCATCAGCCCCCAGCAGAGGGGAAGCATGGAGGTAGGAGAGACTTTGGGAGATGGGGGGGGCTGGAAAAGGGGGAGGGCTTGGGGGGCGTTGGGGGAAAAGGAAGGCTGAGGTGGGTGAGGAAGAGGGGAGGGTTTATGGGAGTGGTGGACAGGGGAAGACTTAGGTGGGGTGGTGGATAGTGGGGGGGGGGGCGGGGGAGAACGAAGGGCTTGGAAGTGAGAGACGGGAGGGCTTGGGGGATAAGGGAGAAGGGAGGTCCTGGGGAGAGAGGTGAGTGGGTGGAGGGGGGTGAGTGGGAGGAGGGAGGTGGGCGGGGGGGATGGTACAATAGGTGGGTACTTAGTGGGGGCTGACAGGGGATGGGGCAGGTAGGGTGTCTGTTGGGTAGAATGTGGGGGTGGTGCAGCACTCCCTGTGGCTGTTGCACTGTTTGAGGAGGGTTCTCCACTTCCCTCTGGGATTGCAGGGTTCGGGGTTGTGGTACTCTGATTACTTTCTCTCTCCCTGCGCTCCTTCCTCGCGTCTGCTGCCTGCTTTGGGTGTGGAGGAGATTAGGAGTTTGTGTGGAGGAGACTAGGAGTGGGTGTGGAGGAGACTAGGAGAGGAGTACAGGAGACTAGTAGTGGGTGTGGAGGAGACTTGGAGTGGGTGTGGAGGAGACTAGGAGAGGAGACTAGGAGTGGGTGTGGAGGAGACTTGGAGTGGGTGTGTAGGAGACTAGGAGAGGAGTAGAGGAGACTAGGAGTGGGTGTGGAGGAGACTTGGAGTGGGTGTGGAGGTGACTAGGGGTGTTTGTGGAGGAGATTGGAGTGGGTGTAGAGGAGACTAGAGTTGAGTGTGGAGGAGACTAGGAGTGGGCGTGGAGGAGATTAGGAATGGGTGTGGAGGAGACTATGAGTGGGTGTGGTGGAGACTGGGAGTGCCTGTGGAGTAGATTGGAGTGGGTGTAGAAGAGACTAGAATTCAGTGTGGTGGACACTAGGAGTGAGTTTGGAGGAGACTAGGAGTGGATTAGAGGAGACAAGGAGTTGGTGTGTAGGAGACTAGGAGTGAGTGTGAAGGAGACTAGGAGTGTATGTGGAGGAGACTGGGAGTCGGTGTAGAGGAGACAAGGAGTGGAAGTGGAGGAGTCTAGTAGTATAATTGTGGAGACTAGGAGTGGGTGTGGAAGAGACTAGGAGAGGAGTAGAGGAGACTAGGAGTGGGTGTGGAGGAGACAAGGAGTGAGTGTGGAGGAGCCAAGGAGTGAGTGTGGTGGAGACAAGGAGTGAGTGAGGAGGAAAGTAGGAGTGTGTGTGGAAGAGATAAGGATTGGGTGTGGTGGAGAACAGGAGTGGGTGTGGAGGAGACTAGTAGTGGGTGTGGAGGAGACTAGTAGTGGGTGTGAAGGAGACTAGGAGTGAGAGTGGAGGTGACTGGGTGTGGGTGTGGAGGAGACTGGGTGTGGGTGTCGAGGAGACTGGGTGTGGGTGTCGAGGAGACTGGGTGTGGGTGTCGAGGAGACTGGGTGTGGGTGTGGAGGAGACTAGGTGTGAGTGTCAAGGAGACTAAGAGTGAGTGTGGAGAAGACTGGTAGTGAGTGTAGAGGAGACTAGGAGTGGGTGTGGAGGAGACTAGGAGTTACTGCTAGGTAATGTGTGTGTGTGTGTGTGTGTGTGTGTGTGTGTGTGTGTGTGTGTGTGTGTGTGTGTGTGTGTGTGTGTGTGAGTGTGTGTGTGTGCGCGCTTGTGTGTGCAATTGCTTGTGTGTGTGTGTTTGTGTGGATGTCACGAGTGACCTTTTTGTGTCAACTTCTACCAGGAATGAGCCACTTTGAGATTTTAATTATATATGATAAACTGAAAAGATATTTATTATATTTTTCCTCCCTCTGTACACCAGATAACTGACTTAGAAGCCGTACCTACCAGCCAAGTTGTTCTGTTCACACAAACTAGGCGAGAATATAATGATGTCCTTATGTCGAGGTCCATCAGTGGGTCCGTCGTCACTCCACGTGGATATTTTTTTGTCCACTAAATGCCATCAGTCACTGTTTCCTTATGTCTGTTGTGTTACCATTCACTAATTTACTGTATCACTGTTCACTATAGTCCAAGTATACGTAGATTCATTTATGTAAACATAGGCCTTGTGGCACTACGCTCCCACGTGGTCTAATTACTTTGCTTTTGTCAAACTCTTTCTCTCCCTCCCTCCATCTCCTCTCTCTCTCTCTCTCTCTCTCTCTCTCTCTCTCTCTCTCTCTCTCTCTCTCTCTCTCTCTCTCTCTCTCTCTCTCTCTCTCTCTCTCTCTCTCTCTCTATATATATATATATATATATATATATATATGTATATATATATATATATATACATATATATATATATCACTTTCACTTTTTCTCCAACTCTTTCAGTCTCTCTCACTTTTTTTTCCTCAAACTCTGTCTCTTTTTCTCTCTTTTCCTTTATCTCATCAGAATTCAATTAAGTTTATTATTCTGATAATTCCAAAATTTAAGTGAATAGCATTAACATTTAAAACCGTTTACGTTTAATCATTCCATCATTCCATTATTTATTTTTAAGACATTATGTTTGAATGTTTAATTATCGTCTTTACAAATTCGCATACAACATTGATGTGATGTAATTTAAACTTGATAAAAATTTAAAATTTAAGTTTTAAAATGTTCTGAAATAAGAAATGTTTGCCGGGTACAAACACTCCAACTTATATTTCTCATTTAGTCTGATTAATAATTGATTCATCTAAAAAACAAACAAAATTGTGATATTTGATCATATAAAGTCAGCAACCAATTTTTTCCAATTTAGCGACAGTCCATTGTTCATACTAACGTCAAGGCCACTGTCAATCAGATTTTTACACCTGAACTAGGTTTTGCCGGCACTCATAAGAGGCCACTGACTACAGAGTTGATATATTTAAAAAGTTATGAAAGTTATCAGTATCAACAGCACCTCAGTGAAGATAACGTTTCACCTTCTCTCACCTGCAACTCACTCCTCTCCATAAATGCTACTCTTACCATCATTTCTTCTTCCATGCTACTCTCACCAGCACCTCTCCTTCCATGCTACTCTCACCAGCACCTCTCCTTCCATGCTACTCTCACCAACACCTCTCCTTCCATGTTACTCTCACCAGCACCTCTCCTTCCATGCTACTCTCACCAACACCTCTCCTTCCATGCTACTCTCACCAACACCTCTCCTTCCATGCTACTCTCACCAACACCTCTCCTTCCATGCTACTCTCACCAACATGTATGCAAAGTTTTTGGACCCTTACTTCGACCTGTCTTGGTCGTCCCATGTCAATTATCTCTGGGTCAATGTTCTCAAGGTCTTACCTTACTTATATCTTGTGAGAGGGGAGGATTGGGGGGGGGGGTGCTTGCAGATAGTGAACGCGATTTTTGTTTATGCTCTCTAATGCCATCTAAACTAGACTATAGCTGTTTCACATATTCATTGGGGTCTCCATCGACCCATGTCCAACCACTTGGGCTGGGCGGTAGAGCGACGGTCTTGCTACATGCAGGTCGGCGTTCAATCCCCGACCGTCCACAAGTGGTTGGGCACCATTCCTTCCCCCCGTCCCATCCCAAATCTATATTTTGCTCTGGTTCCTTTCATCCTCCTCCAATCCAGAGCATTCACTTAGAAGAAAATATTAAAGGTGCACAACGGCATGGAATCAGCATCCCTAAACTACTCAGGCAACCGGTGTTGCGTCGCTTTAAGATCCGTGATCGGTATTGGCATATCTCATGAGAGTCTTTCTACAATTATGAAATGGTCTTTCTTCTAACAGTTTATCTGCCATTCACTTGCTACTGTTCATTTTACGGAAAAGTCAAAATCTGCTGAGAGCTTTGACTGCTGAGTTATTTTTCCTTATCAAACCTTTTTGTGCCGCCATCCTCTGTAAACGATTTCATGTTAATGCTGAACTTTATGCAATTTCGTGAATTTTACACAAAATGTGTTCTCGTATACATGCCAGTTCCTATTTATGAAGCAAGGTTCATTTGTTTTTAAGCTGATTCTCGCAGGTCCTATGTGGCTCTGGAGTTCTTTAACCACCGTGCTGTGCTGCCTTAAAATATGATATTCCCGCTGTGCGCAGAAAAGAAATTCTTTGACAAAATTATTTTTTTTCGAAAAGTGTTAAATGCCCTCCCCTGATCACATATATGTTGAAAATATTGCACAAATGTACTTACTTTGGCCGCAGTGGTGTCCAGAAAATGTTGGGTGCCGTCACAGCTTAGTGGTTGTTCGTTCCGTAGCCTCCCGCAGGCAGTCACACGCCAGATTCAACAAGCGCGAGTTGCCGCAAATAATTTTATGATCATTTTTTCTGTACATTTACAAATGCATTTCTTTGTTTTTTTCTGGCTAATTCTATATATATTGAACAGGTTTACAATAATCATGAAATAGAACATCTGTACTGTTCAAAGAAAATGTATTACATGTATCACAAATGTGTCCACAAATATTGTTCATATTTTCTATATTATATGTTCAATTATTTACATTTGCAACTAATTTAACACACTGTACACTATCACAGACTGTATACATCACTGTCAATACACTTAGAACTGCGTAAGTGTGTGATAATCACTGAAGCAGTCAACAGATCACAAGGCAACTTTGCACTCAACGCACCAGGTGTAGATGGATCTTCGCTTCTGTGCCCTACATTGTGTGTTCTTGCAAACAACGCAGGGATGTTTACCCTTTTCTCGTCTGCCTGTGCTTGGCATATAACCAAACTTGTGTACAGCAAGGTGTTCTTTACCCCTGAGTCTGTCAGGAACTGAGTGAGGCCTTGTTGCTGTCACCTCCATGCGTCACAACATTGCCCTCCACCCATACCTCACCAGTAGTTGTGACACTAGAGCAACACTGAATGTACGGATAGGTTGTCTCCTGCCATATTTCACGAGATACGTGTTGAAACAGTTCAGCACTGCAACGTCAACGAGGTGGAAAACTATTTTTTTATCCACTTCACAGATTTTCTCACGCACTCGACGGCACCAACCATCATTTCACATTTATCTACAAACCGCATATTTACATTGTAATTAATGACACAATCAGGTTTATACATTAGCATCTTTGTTGCAAAGTTCACTTTGCAACAAGGTTGCAAAGTGAATAGTTGTCCAACATGACACCGGTGTGAATAGTTGTCAACATATTCACCTCGCGTCTGTCCCTCCAGCACACTGATAACATTTTATCACACTTACTCAGTTGGCAATTAGCCACTGCAATACCAATACCAAACACTAGCATTTCCCTCTTGTGGGCCTTGACAGTGTCACATACACCGGTGTTGTGGACAAGGAGGACTCTGGGTTAGCAAGGGACTGGTATAATAGTTGTCTGTGAACAGGATATACTCCTTGTTCAGCAACGGTTCCATGAGTGTTTTCACGACACTGCTTGAGAAGCCGTGTGGATCTTGACCATTTCGACATGTAAGTTGCTGTACACAACTACCATGTCGTAGCTCAGTCGATTAAGGCAGCGTCTGGGATGCTCTCGGACGTAGGTTCGAATCCTCATCACTGCCCTTGTGGATTTGTTCATCTAGTGCCGCTTTGATGGAATGTACTGCTTGAACGCGAGTTGTCCCTTGAAGAGGACTAACGATTCATCAGTCAAGACACTTTGTGCTGGTACAAAATAGTCACGAAACTTTCCTTTCAATTCACTAAATATCTTCCGCACTTTCCACAGTCTGTCGTGTCTGTCTTCCTTAGCATTGTTCTCAAAGTTGAGGCACCTGAGAAGCAACAGGAACCTATCACGAGACATGTCCCTGTAGAATAAGGGGGTAGGAATAAGGCTGTCTTTGTTCCAAAAATTCTGGATCACGTGTTTATCTGCATGCCTCATCATCATGGTCAACGCTAAAATCACATACATTTCCTCAATAGTCGTGTCTTTCCAACGTGTCAATCGAGAGGCAGGTAAAATTCCAGAGTCAGTGAGTTCCAGAGCGTATTGGTTCGTCTCTGCAACGAGATGGTCCATGAATGGTTGATCGAAATATGCCATAAAATAATCAATTTCAGGCATATCCTCATTAGTGTAGGAGAATAAGGGTATCACACCAACATCTGTATAATCAAATGCTGGAATTTGTGCGACAAAATTCTCACAATCCTGCCAAACAATTACACCCGTATTTTTGGTTTTGGTGCCAACACCAGCACGAACACCACCAGCACGGGTGCCAACACCACGGTCAACACCAGCACGAACACCACCAGCACGGGTGCCAACACCACGGCTACTACGTCTTGTGCTAGAGCTGTGCGTGGGCATGCCAGGAGATTAGACTGTTTTGCATAGTACAGGCCTACCACAAACACCTGATGACGAGGACGCATTGTCGTCAGGCCGCGTGAGATGCTGGCGCTGCCTTGGGCAGGGGCAGTGCTTGTGCTGGGGCAGCAAAACTCCGCATAGTGGCATTGAATCCAGAAAATGACTCATAACATGTAGTATCACCCAGTAGACTTACGTCCGGTGACAGATGGTGATGGTAACTCCAATGGTGTTGACCCAGGGCAGCGTGGGAGGCCAGGCGAGGTGCGTGTATTGTACACACTCTCGACATCGTCCACCACATACTCCTCATTACTCGTGTCAGACCCCTGTGTTAGGTACTGTGACGGTGTCCCACCCCTATGTCTTTTCTGTCCCGGCATCAAGAGTCATATCTCTGCGACTTGCACGTTCTCTGATGCTCAGGGAACATTTTGATATATATATAAAGGTATAGAAAGTTATCGTGTTGGCAGTGAATTAGCCGATTTAGTTTGGGTTTACAAGTAGCTTACGCCCTTTTGGTGTTACAAAATGGCGTCGAGGCTTTCCACTTCCCGCCAAAGGAGCGTGACGCCTGCCGTTAGTTGATTCTGACGCCAGGTAGGGTCACATAACAATATAGACCAATGACGAGGAGCCCTCGGGAGGCGTGACGTCACAAGGCGGAGGGCTCTGGGCGGTCCGGCGCTGCGGGTATAGTGTGTCACAGCCCGTCATCGAGAGCGGAAACGCTTGAATGAGGTCCCAATTTGGAGGCTAGGAAGCCCCATCCAGTGGACCCAAGCAGCCGCATTAGTACCGCAGACGTCACGGGAGATTATCTGATACCTGTGAAGTACATGGAAGTAGAGCTTGGCTGGTGTTAGAGCGCCAAGAGCACTTTTACTGATAGTCTGCGGCAGAGGTGAACGTCGGGAGGACACCCCCTTAACCCCACGGGCCACGTTCAAACGCATCAGGCGAGCTGCTGTGCCCGTGGTCAAGTCTACTGGAAGACTGAGGAGGAGACATTGAACCAGACTGTAAGTTTGTCTATAGTGCTAGTGTGGGAGGAAGAAGACGACGTGCACAGGGACCTGTCTCCAGTACCTCAGGAGGAGGAGGAGGAGGAGGGCCTGCCTGCAGAGTGTGAGGACGGCGAGGACGCGCATCTACAAGTCGGCTGATGACCTTGTGTGTAAAGGACCCTGATCAACGGAGGACCAAACTCCAGGACCGAGGACCTCTGCAATCCTCGCCAGAGGATATGTCGACTATGTAGAAGAAAGAGTTAAGGTACATAAATTCCCTCCCATTACCCCTTGGTCTAGGTGAGCTAGGATATCATTCATGTTGTGAGCATTGTCTTTATTATTACTGCCAGTGTGGTAGCGTTAGGCTAGGTGCCAGGTTATTCATATATACATGAGGTAATATATATTAATGTATGTGTGTGGGTGCTGTGACATTTTGGGCAGCTAGAGGAAGTGGCTGGATTCAAGATGCCAGGATCGAAGTTTTGAATCGTCCAGTTGACTGTGTTGCCAGAGGCAGGTGAGGAGTGTTGCCGTCGTCGGACAGTTCCACTTCTTTATGCAGATCCAGTGTAGTTTTATTCAGTAAACTTATCATCAATTTTTATACTGTGTTTGAGTGAGTCTTCGTCTCTAGGGCTATTTGAGTAAACCATTTATGTGGCACTGCATTGCATCTGACATTGAATCCTTGGTTTGTGATAACAAATATGACCACTGAGGAGAGTTGCTGGGACATGAGTATGAACACCCAGCTGTCGACCTTGACTTAAAGAGGTAAGGATTTACCTGTGTATTCTTCCAGTGTCACAGTGGGCAAGTCCGACGGAGAGCCACAGAAGTGAGGTGGGATTTCCCCACTCGCCAGGGATGCAATTCAAGGCCAGCCCTTGGTAGACTGGGGGGCCCCTAGGGTGAGCAGTGGCTCCGAAGTACAAGGGGGGGGGGCGAAGACCCACAGGATTAACCCTAACTACTTAAGGAAGGAATGAATGGGATGAAAATGATGACAGTACTTCTCTGAGCTGTAATCTAAATCATCAGTAATCGGTCGTTCATCAAACAACATGTCTTCTATTTTGTCCCCTGAAAGTCATTTTGCAACACAGCGGCTGACCGTAGACCGGGAGCTCGTAGATGATGCATCAGACATGGTTGCTACCTTAAACCTGGGGCTCCCCACCACCAGGAGGCCTCAGGCATCCATTTCATACTCGAGTAACCACGTGGAACTTTTTAATCCTATGCTATACCTACGAGCGCCCTAAGGCACTCTGCGCACCTCTGATCTAGTGCTTTAAACCGCTCTGTGCAGTGTGGAGGTTAACCCTTTCCATCATGTTTTGAACAAATCCTATACAGGCTATTCCCCCTCTGTAGTAGGTATATTATTGTAGAATTGTGCTGGGTCCCCAAGCCATGTTGGTGTTGCCTATAATTAACTCACAGATGCCGCTACTAAAGAATCCATTCATATAAGTCCTATCTCCAAAAATGCTATTCCTTTCTTAGAGTTCTACTCAGTTATTCAAAATGCATTCTGCAACCACTAGAGAGACAGATTGTCGTGTATTGAAAAAAAAACCTAAATACCATTAACTGCGACCTCTGACCTCTCCCTTCCTCCCCCCTCTAGCACTGTAACGCAAGGTGACAACTCTGCCACAGGTTACATATTGGCCACACACGATTCACTCATGGGAACTAGACCAAAGTTCTGCACCTTTCTATCAGAACTGCTTTCTCCCATTTACAGTAGCGCTCCTCCTAATTTTCAGTATGATTAGAAATCATGTTTTCCCAGTGTGTTATTAATCATTTGTTCATTGATAAAATACTAGGTGAAACTGGTACCTTTGACATAGATCAGTTTGTGTTTTTGTTCTCTTATTGGCTTCCACAGAATAATATGTAGAAAATTCTTATTTTCTGTGCCACAAACGATGCTAAATTTTCTTTTGGACCTACCGCCAAATTTGGCTCAATTCTAATGTAAATGAAAAGTAGAGAATGCCATCAATCTCTGTAGTACAGAAGGACAGGAATGGTGAGTGGTGTCGTGTAGATGACTGTCACGTGGTAAAACATATGAGTAGCAGGTACTATGGGTGATGGTCTCAGTGTTGAGTGTACTCCCATCCTGTAAGGTGATAATTGCCACCTCATTACACATCTTTACTACCTGTTAAACTGTAACAAATAACTGAAATCTGGAATGTCTTGCCAGTCAAAATAGACACTCTACAACATGCACATTCACGATTCGCTCACTGGCCGCCAGAGGGCCAGGACGTGCTCGTTTGACCTGCCAGTTGTCGCCTGGTGCTGAGTGGAGGCGGGTGTGGATTGTGGTGTGGTGCGCCCACTGGCCGGAGGGCCCTGCTGGTGGTATGGTGGTTGGTGGTGTGGCCCGCGTACGGCGGGTGGACACGGCGTGCCTTGACTTCTCAAGGGATGTGAACTGGGCGATTGTAGAAGTTGCTGTCGTCGATGTGCTTCAAGTGGATGTCCAGGATTTGATAGGGCTGGAAAAGCTTTCCCCTACGCGAGTGGCGATGACCTTCTGCAGGAGCTCGCTGTACAAGGAGTTTGTGGCGCGTTGGCCCGGCCACTCTGTTCCAGTCACCGACACGGCTGTGTCTGTGGCCGTTTCGGATCCCTGGGGGGCCGTGCAGTACGTGAGTGTGCATGGTGTACCGGTGACGTTCTCTGAGGATGAGCTGCGGGTTGTGTTTGGAAAATATGGAGAGGTGCAGTTTCATCGTTTCAACCATCTGCGTACAGGTCGGCTGAGCGGGCTGCGTACGGGCATTCGTACGCTAGGTATGAAGATTACGTCACCGGTACCATCTCGTCTTCTGTATCGTGGGCTCTCGCTCAGAGTATTCTATCAGGAACAGATTCGTACTTGTTTCCGGTGTGGTGCTGAGGGCCATGTGGCAGCGAGCTGTGATGCTCCTCGGGCTGCGGCTCCCTCCGTTTTCTTGGAGGGTGACTTCCCCCCTTTGGAGACGCGGGGGGCTTCCTCATCGCTTTCTCGCCCTGGCGAGGTGCCTGGGGTGGTTCCTGCGGCGGGTTCAGCGAGTGCTCCCTCGGTCCCTGTTTGGTCGGGACATAGTACGTCTGCTTCCCCAGTGTGCTCTGTGGGAACGGGAGCTCCTACCTCGGGGGTTCCTCGTTCGGTGGTGGCGGAGGTGCATCCACGGCCGGAGGCTTCTGTGCGGTCCTCGGCTGCTGCTGTTGGTGTGGTGCCTGCTTCCCCTGCTGAAGATTGTCTGCTGCCCGAGAATGCTGGGGTGGTGGGGTGTGTGTCCTCCTCCCTGCCCTCTGACTCTGCGTCGACTCCCTCGTCGTCTACGAAGGTCGCCTTATCCAGTGGTTCGTCAGCTGCGATTGCCTCGGCGTCCGTGGTGGATGCCCCCTGTGAGCTGGAGTGTGCTCTCCCGCTTTCTGGACCTGCTCCTTCTGCTCCGGTCTCCGGGCGTGGTGGTAAGCTGTGGCCCCATGCTGTGGAGGTTGCTGCTGTGTGTGCCCGTGCTGCTTCGGCTTTGGGCCCGCCCGCGTCGGGTTCTTCTGGAGCACCCCTTGCTGGGGGTCGTTGTACCGACGATCAGCAGCCTCATGTGAAGCGCCGTCGTTCGGCTCAGGATACATCGCCTCGTCGGTTGTGGGCGGAGGGCGGTGTTGCGATGGAGGTTGCGGGCGAGGACATCGAGGAGGTTTCTTCTGTGGTGCCTCCAGTGACGGCAGCTGCGCCTCCTGATGGTGGCACCTCTGGGTGGGTGGCTCATCGCGGTGACCGGGACCTGGTGGTCGTGTTGTCTAAGAGTACCTGTCAGGGGTCTTCGGCCCTTGTTCCGGTTGGTGGGGGCTCTGCGGATCCGGCAGAGGGCTCGTCCATGGGGCTGGGTACGGCGACTGACGGTGTTCATTGTGATCGCCCTGGGGTCCGGGATGAAGTGCGGCCTGTGTGTCGCGACGGGTTGGGGGTGTCCTGAGGTTGTTCCGATGGCGCCCTCTGAAGTTTGTGCGTCCTTGAATGTTCGGGGTTTGAATGCTCTTGGGGTCCAGTTGGGCCTGTTGGATGTTTTGCAGGAGCAACGTGTGGATGTGGCTCTCATACAGGAGCATAATGTGCATGATGTGTCTGTGTTGCAGTGTCTAAGCGTGCATTATCATGTGGTGCTCAACTCGCCGAGGACGCCTTTCGGGGGGACCCTTATGTTATTCTCTCGTAAAGCCTCCTTCTCCGTGCTTCACACGGAGTTGGACGAGGATGGGCGGGTGTTGTTTGTGCGGGTGGAGTTTTTGGGGGTCGTGATTCCGTTTTTGACGGTGTACGCCCCCTCGGGTGCAGCGCGTCGTCGGGAGAGGGAGGAGTTTTTTCGGGTGGGGCTTCTTCCTTTCTTGCGCCATGATACGCGGGGCATGATTTCTGGAGGGGACTTCAATTGTGTGAAGAGTGCGCGGGATTGTTGTAGCGCCCGTCCGCAGAATGTCTCGGGTGCGCTGCTGGAGGTGGTGCGTTCATGTGGTTTCCGGGACGCTGCCGTGCTCTTTGGTGGAGGGTTGTCGTTTACTTTTGCTGCACGTGGGGTGCGTTCGCGCATCGATAGGGTGTATGTCAATGGTGGGGAATGTACGGTGTATGATTTTCGCACTGTCCCGGTTGCATTCTCCGACCACAGTTTGGTGGTGGTCCGGGTTGGGGTACCCAGTCAGGTGCGGGTCAGTGCGGGGTGGTGGAAGCTAAACTGTGGGTTGTTGCGTTCTCCGCGTGTTTGTCGTCAGTTTCGGTGTTGGTGGGTCGGGATTCGAGCCCGGCGTTGTGAGTTTCTCTCTGTCTTGGAGTGGTGTAAAGAGCAGTGTCGTTTGTTTTTTTGCGTGATTGCTAAGCGCGAGGCTGCTGGGCGCTTTGGGTTGCTGCTGTTGTTGCAGGCGCAGCTGTCGAGGTTGTATGTACGGTACGATGGTGGTGTTGATTGTTTTGATAAGATTGTGGACTGCAAGGCGCGTATATGCGGGTTGCGGAGTGAGTGGGCGGAGGGTGTGCGTGTGAGGGCTCGTGTAAGTGAGAGGGTCGACGGGGAACGGATTTCTCCATTTCTTTTAAGTAAGGTACGGGCCGCGCGGGACTCAGTTCTTTTTACGGCCTTGCAACGGCCAGATGGGACGGTTGTTTCGGACACTGGTGGGGTGTTGCACTATGTTCGGCAGGAGTTGGCTGCGCTGTATGCAGAGGTGACTGGGGACGCCGCACTTGTGGAGGATTTCTTGGGTCGGTGCCTTCCTGGGTTGTCGGTTGCGGAGTGTGCTGGTCTGGTGACAGAGGTTTCCTTGGCGGAGCTGCTTGTGGTGGTGCGGTCGTTTCGTTCCGGGAAGGTGCCGGGTTCGGATGGTCTTCCTATTGAGTTCTATGTCGCCTTTTGGGATGTGTTGGGGGATGTTCTGCTGGAGGTGGTCCAGTCTTGTCTTCGGGAGTGCGTTCTGCCTATGTCTCAGTGCGTTGGGATTGTGCGGCTTCTCCCGAAGTCGGGCGATCTACGGTTATTCTCAAACTGGCGGCCCATTACTTTGTTGAATGTCGACTACAAGATCCTGTCTAAGGTCTTGGCTGGTCGGTGTCGCAGTGTTGTTGCGTCTGTTGTCTCTGTGTAGCAGGTTTGTGGTGTTCCGGGTCGTTCCTTGTTGCATTGCAATGCATTGTTTCGAGATGTGCTCTTGTACGTGTCCGACGCTCGCTTGTCGGCAGCGATGCTTTGTCTGGATTGGTCGAAGGCTTTCGACCGTGTGTCGCTCGATTTTGTGTTTCGCGTGTTGGGGAGGCTGGGATTTCCGCCCTTGTTTGTTCGTTGGGTGCGTATGTTGTACGCTCAATGTTGTAGTCGGGTCTGTGTAAATGGGTTTTTGAGTGATTCTTTCCCTGTGCGTCGCTCGGTGCGGCAGGGTTGTCCGCTTTCGATGCTCCTGTATATCGTCTTTCAGGAGCCGTTTTTTCGGGCGATCAAGGGATGCCCGTTGATCGTCCCCCCCCGTTTGCCGTCGGGTCTTCGGTTGCCTATCTGCGGTTATGCAGATGATACCGTCCTGTTCCTGGCCTCGGAGGGGTCGGTTGGGGCGGTCCAGGTTGTGGTTGAGAGGTTCGAGTTGGCCACTGGGGCGCAGGTGAATCGTGCGAAGTCCGGTCTTATGGGTCTTGGTGGGTGGTCCTCTCGCCTTGTGTGGGTGGGGTCATGGTTTCCGGTTGTCCCTTCTATGCGGGTTTTGGGGCTTACCTGGTTCGCTTCCTATGAGAGGTCCTTGGCTTGCAATTGGGATATGGTTTCCCGGAGTGTCGGTGTTGCGATTGGGTTGCTGGCTGTGCGCCCGTTGACGCTTTATCAGCGGGCGTTGCTTGTGACTTGCAAAGTTTTGTCCCGGGTCTGGTTCGTGGCTCGGGTTTTCCCCCTGGATCGTAAGCTGGCTTTCGGGTTGGAGCGCCAGGTTTATCGTTATGTGTGGTGTGGTCGTTACCACCCAATTCGCCGGTCGACGTTGGTGTTGGCTGTGCGGGAGGGTGGGGTGGGCATTCCTGATGTGTTCACGAGGGCTCGGGCGCTCTTTTGGGTCTCGTTGTGTCAGGGGTTTGAGTTGGGTGGGGGGCTCAATGGTTTGTGTGTTTATTATTGCTCTGTTAGGTTTAGCTATTTGGTGGATTTTGGTGTTTGTCGGGAGGCGGCGGTCTGTACCCCCCCCCCCCCCCCCCCCGGTTTACTCTTGGGCGGTGGCAATTCTTCGGGAGGTATGCCGTTGTCCGGGGTTCCTGTCCTTGTCGGTCAAGGCGGTGTATCGGGTTTTGTTTCGTCGTGTTCCACCGCGGGTGGAGGGTTTGTTCCCGTGTTGGGATTGGGGGGATGTGTGGGCGGCGCTGGGGGCTCGGTTTCTGGCTCCGCAACAGCGGGAATTGTTGTTTCGGCTCTTGCATTTGTCGTTGGCGACTAATGCACGGTTGTGCATGCTGGGTTTGCGTGCCTCTGATGCGTGTGTGCACTGTGGGCTCCCTGAGACACAGTTGAATGTCTTTTATTTTTGCGGGCGGTTGCGGGGTTTGCTTGATTGGTTTCGGGACGTGTTGGTTGGGGTTTGTGGACCTGGGTGTCGGGGTGACCTTTTGCGATTTTTGTTTTTGTCCTTTCCGCGGAGGTCGCGCCGTGTTCGTAATACGCTTTGTCTTCTTGTTGCTGACTTTGTGTATTGTGTGTGGGTGGGTCGGAGGGAGGGTTATGGGGTTGCTAGGCTTTTGGGGTTTTTGAGGGGTCGTTTGCGGTTCACGTGGTGGTGGGTGCAGCGTGCGTTTCCGAGCGAGTTCCGTGGTTGGTTCACGGGTGGGTATGTGCGTGGGGTTGCTTTTGGGTGAGTGGTCTTCTGTTTTCATCCTAGATCCCCGGCCCTCCGGTGGGCCTCCTCGGGGGAGTTGTG
This sequence comes from Procambarus clarkii, assembly GCF_040958095.1. Lineage (NCBI taxonomy): Eukaryota > Metazoa > Arthropoda > Malacostraca > Decapoda > Cambaridae > Procambarus > Procambarus clarkii. The sequence continues at coordinate 617,766 of NW_027189179.1, read as the reverse complement.
CTGGGTGTGTGTGTGGTTGCTCCTGTGGTTGTGTGTTCGGTTTGGTGTGTGGGGTTGAGTGTGAGTGTGGGTTTGCTTCTATGTTGGCTCCTGCGTGGGCCGTTGCTTGTACCTTGAGTGAGTTGCATGCGGCTGTTTGTTACTCTTTTTGTTGGTTTGATTGCTGTTCTTCCTGGAAGTGTGTTTGTTTAGGGTACATGTATCTCTGTGTTTCATTGTTCGCCCCGGATTCTTTCTTGAGGTTGTCATATAGTAGTGCCTGGGCCTTGGCCATGGTTTGTTTTTATGTTACTTATATGATTTGTGTGCGATGTGCTTTGTGTTATTTCTGTAATTGTGTGCATTGTGTATTTATGTGTGTCTAGTTTATTCTTTATATGTTTGTTGTCTTTCCATGTCCATATGCGTCCGTTTGTTGTGTGTCCGTTTCTATGTTTATGTGTATTCGGACTTGTGTCCCTGGAGTTTCTGGGGTCTTATTATGCAATGTTCTCTTCTATGCCTGTTGATGATTATGTTTTTGTTATGTTCTGTTCTTAGGTTCATGTCATGTATATATTGTTCTATACTTTGTATATTTCTTTTATAAAAAAAAAACAAAAAAAAAAACATGCACATTCAGTATATAACTGGCAGAGTGAGACTGACAACGTTTACAGTAGTTAGCATGATATGACCGGTATATCCAGAACTACCAGAGAAATGAGTGTACTACCTTTAAACATCGAGTAGCGTTGAGGCGGTGCAACTACTGAGGAAACCAACATCATGAAGACTTTGTGGTAGTAAGAAGCAAACTTCGGTGTAAGAAAGCTCGCGAGCTTAGCCCCCAACATTATATATTACCAGAAGAATGATAAGCTGCCTAATATTAATACAAGATCAAGTTATGCATTACACGAATCAATGAATTATACAAATAGTTGTATGGTGGGAGGGTCCAACTTCCGATGTAACCCTCATGGACAAAGCTGTTAGCAATAAGTCAAAACAACCCCCAGTGTCCCACACCCCCTCCCTCGAACACTGTCGCTGCTGAGGAAGGTAAGAAGTGACTGAAAACAATGAAATATTTTAAAATATATTCTGAGGAAACAATAACTAAAGGAAAATATAAAGGTAATAGGTGAAGTGATAAGGTCAGCAATTAATGCTCTACTGCTCGAGAAAATGACCAATGTCATAAGAACCCCAAAACTGGAGTAACATTGCCCAATCCTGAAAATGTATTTAATTTTATATATTTTAACTGCATTTTTCGGCTGTTTCAAACACGAAATATACATGACAAACATAAAATAACAAATGAAACTAACAGTAATTATAACAGCTTGGTTGATGAACTTTCAGTCACTTAAGCTGATGTAATAGGTTGCCAGCAAATACCGAGAGAAGTTCATTATGCATCGACCAGCTGAACTTTACGGCCATTCACTGGCATGATGGCACAGTGAATGTGATCTACCAAACATCCGTTGAGGAGATTGGCGGCCTGGCCGCCAGGGGGCGTAGATGTGCTCGCCAAGCGCTCCCCAGTCTTTGCTAGGCGTTCCCTGTGGGAGGGTGTTCTTGTTGCGTCAGCGCCATGGGGAACCCTCCCCCCCCCCCCCCCCCTGTTCGCCGCTCGGAGACCGTAGGTCTGGAATTTTCCTTACGTGTGTCTTACCTTGCCCTTAAGATTGTCCTGTTGGATATGTTACATGTTTGTGTTGTCGATGTGTATGGGGTCCAACTGTTAACTACCCATCGGGCACTTGTGAAGTTTCACTCCAATGCTATTTATAAGGACTTTGTGGCCTGTTATGATGGGCACTCATTTACTCTCCCTGGGGACGGTGGTACCATCGCTAACTCTGATCACTGCTGCTCGGTGACATATGTGGTACTGCATTGTGTGCCATTCGAGTTCACAGAGGCCTTGCTTTGACGGCATTTAAGCCTGTTTGGGACTATAGTTTCCATCCGGATGAACTCCGTCTCTTCTGGCAGATGGCGTGGTGTCTTTTGTGGAACCCGGACTCTCGCCCTGCGGCTCAAGTCACCTGTTCTCTCCATGGTTACCTTGATGGTCTACAATATGCGGGCGTTCCATGCAGGGCAGCCACGAACATGGTTTTTGGTGGTGGCCTTTAGGGCCACCAGGCAGCCGCTTGTACTGGGGTGGCGGCTGTTCCTGTGAACTTATTTAGAGAAGAGGATTTCCCTCCGTTGGTGGTGCAGAACCTGTCGCCTTGTGATAGATTGAGTGGGGAGGTTTCCCCACTGCCTGCTGACCGGGTGGTGGACCAGGTTCCTCGGCTGGTGGGCCGGTGGATACAAGTGGTGGTGGTGCTCATGACGAGGTGGTGGTGTTCGTGACGAGGTGCTGGTGTGTCCGGCTCCGCCCCCGCAATCGTTCACTACGCTTTCGAGGGATTCTTCGCCTGTGCGGGCCTCTTCTCCTCTGGTCGTATTGTCGTCGTCGTGGGTTCCCTCGCCTGTGCGGGTTCCTTCTCTTCCACAAGCCGTGCCTGTTGGTTCTCTGGTTCTGGTGTCCTTGGTGGGTGGCAGCCTTATCCCCAGCGTCGTTGAGGCTGACTTTCTGTGTGGTCGTGCTTTCACGGGTTTGGGGAGGCCTGCCGTTGGCTCTTCTCGGGCGCCATCTGCAGGGGGTGACAGCTCCGATGATCAGCAGCCTGTCACTAAGCGTTCTCATCAGGATAGGGATGTGTCGCCTCCCTGTGCTTGGGTTGATGGATGCGACAATGTGGATGACAGGTATTTACCCCAAATTTCACCACCCCCCAAGAGCACAAAAGAATAGTGTATGGTCAAATCACGTTTTTCATCAAGCAACTGCATTACAGGGAGAACTCGTGTCTCAATTCACAACATTTTACTTGCATAAACTCGCAAGTTTTTTTGTAAACACACATTGACACCCTCCCTGCAGTAGATTCGAACCCAGAGAGCCAGCTGTTCGCGCAGCTTGACATAACTGGTACACCTTAACCGATCACACAAAACTCAGACCCTTAAAAGGACTGGAAATTCCCGTGAAACTCTTCTTCCATTTGGGTTATGTGGGTGATAGGGGGTTTTGTCACTGGGTACCGAATTTAATGCCTCAGCCTTGTGCCGCTCCTGGTCATCTGATCTCTGATGACGAGCTATTGGTTTGGAAGAATTACTGCTTACATTTTCGGGAGCGGGAGTACCCGAATAAGTATGAATAGTTCGTGTGTTTGGGTTTTATTTGTTTGTTTGTCTTTGTTTTGGTTGGTGCTTGTTCTTGTGTGTCTGTGTGGTATTTTGTTTCCCAGTGCCTGCGTGCACGGGTGTGTATTTTTCTGTGTGCGAGTGTGTGGTGTGGGATGTTTGTTTCTGGTTCCTGCGTGGGCCTGTTCAGATGTAACTTCGTTTGGCCTTTGCGACCTGTTGTTTTTGTTTGTGTATTTTTCTTCGACTGTGCTGTGTGCCGTGTGTGTGTTCTGTGTTCTTGTTTTGTAGTAAATTGTCTGCTATTAAGTGGTGTGACACATGGTGCGTATGTTTTGCGTTTGTTTTAAGTTGTATATATGTATTATTTCTTGTTTTGTTTTTACCTTTGGTTTCAATGTGTTTCTCTGTACCCTTTTTTGTTACTGACACCTTTGGCACGCCCCGTCTGGGTTGTGTAGCTTTTGTTTTTTTGTATGTTCCCATGTATTTTTACTGTTCTTTGTTTTCACTATTATGTTATATTGCTGTGTGTGCCCTGCTATCTGTATTATTGTTATTTTGTGTTTCTTGTTATTCTATGCTCTCTGTGTGATGTTACTGTGTATGTTCTGTGTTGCTTCTTGCTTGCCCCGAGTCGAGTGTTGTGGATGGTCTGTGTACTCTCTCAGAAGCTAAGCTCCATAAAACATACTCAAAGCACTAAAACTTAATTGGAGTTAGTGAGGGTTCCCTGTATGGAACCAGGTCACCAGCGGACAAGTTGTCGACTAATTCTGACCAGGAAAATGCTTTAGTTGTGTTTCCTTCATTACTAACATTGCAAACGTTCTATTATTAGAATGAGAGTATGATGGACAAGGCAAGATCATGTTAGTATGTTCCTCGCCCTGCCCTAGTTACTCTGTATTATTCACTCATTTATCCATATCTCACCTATGGTATCTGTGAGAAGCTGGGTTTATGGCCACTTCTCAGCTAACTTACATCTGTTAGGTAATAGTAGGAAAAAGCATTTTGCCTCAGAAAATGGTGGAGATGTGCACAGGGTGTGCACAAAAGTCTACCCTCTTTAGTAGTGGAGATAGACTAGTGAAATCACATCTCTTTCGAAAGGGGATGCCTACAGCTTTCCAAAGAAGTCACTCTCGTTGACGTAAGTATTCTGTGTGAATAGTTACAGGTTTTCCCTGAATTCTGTACCTCGGGCACCTGACAACAGAGAGAGAGAGAGAGAGAGAGAGAGAGAGAGAGAGAGAGAGAGAGAGAGAGAGAGAGAGAGAGAGAGAGAGAGAGACAGAGAGAGAGAGAGAGAGACAGAGAGAGAGAGAGAGAGAGAGAGAGAGAGAGAGAGAGAGAGAGAGAGAGAGGGGGGGGGAGGGAGGGAGGGAGGGAGGGAGGGAGGGAGGGAGGGAGGCAGAGAGAGAGAGGGAGGGGGGGGGGGGGAGGGGGAGGATGCTAAGGGGACCACCTAAAGTACCAACGCCTCCCCTATGCCGGTGACGTGACGTCATCAGCGTTTCCTGCCGGCTTTACTCTTATTGGAAGCGGCACGAAGTCCTCCGCCGATGCTCGAACCTGATTGGTCGAGTGCCTGGCACCAAAGGAGCCGCTGCTCGAGTTCTCGTGCCAAAACCTTGCTGGTGTGAGATTCCTGCGCCTCAGGCGGGTGTTTTGTGTGGAGGATCTGTGCTGTCGAGACGTCGGGAGGTCAGGTCCTGGCCAAGACCTTGGTTTCTCCTGCCTATATCAACCTCCAGCCAGCCCAGGTTGATTCTACGCCACTCTGTGTTCGTTGCTGTAGAATCCAGCGATTGCGGGCTCCGTCAGAAGTTAATTCAGAAGATAAGGGAAGTCATAGCCATTACATGAGACACCAACAGGTGCAACCGGACTGTTTCAGAGTAACCATGGGACATCGGCTTCACCTTGAGCAATCCGTCATTTCATTGACCCATAACAGAATCAGATATATATATATATATATATATATATATATATATATATATATATATATATATATATATATATATATATATATATATATATATATATATATATATATATATAATCAGAGATATAAGAATCAGGAAACGATTGTATGTTTCTGAGTGATGATCGTGTGAAAATCTTCGATATTGTGAGCGTGAACTTAGATTATTTCCCGTCCTCGCCATTGTGTTCCTGGCATCCCTCGCGGCGGCCCCTCCCCCCTATATATATTCATATATGTACATACATCTGTGCTAGCGTACTTTCATTCAGCCTTCAGCAATATATCACGCTTGTGTTCAAAACTGGTGCATAACTGAGAGCGCGATACCAAGTTTATTAGTGGAAGAATATTAGGCGACTCTTGCCTAGATCTGTCTGGAGCACGCAGGAAACACCTCCCCGCCATACCTCACCACCTCAGGCCCCTGGGCCTGGCGCCTCACCTCGCTTGCTACCTCTGAGCGTCGGTGTTCCAACCCGACCTCCTCCTCACTTCGTCATCTCCAGTGTGTGGTCTTCAATAAAGAGCTGGAGCAGTGAGTGTGTGTATGCTTGTGAGTGTGTCATACCGGTATAAATTAAGGTGAGTACTCAAACATAAATTTCTCAATCTTCTTTTGTTGTGAAAATTCCTTGTGTTGAATTTAATTCGGCCGTCCGGTGTTCGTTCTCACTAGTTCCCCTACGGGACCGAGTTCGATTCCCCGAGGAAGCACGATAGGTAAAGACCTACTACAGCTTTTCTGTGTGAATACTGTAGCCAGATCTTCAGTGTGATTGTCATCTTACACATTCAATTCTTACACATTTAGTTGTCTTTGTGACGTGTGTATTTTACTGTGTTTAGTGTGGTTTATTGTTATACCATCACTGTGTGTTAACCCATGTCCATGCCCATCTGTCTTTATTTCCACGGGACATGCTGTAAGTCAAAGTAAGACTAATTTACTTTGTGTTTATTATTGATTTATTGACACGTGAGAGTGTCAGTGTGGTGTGTTGTGTTTACTATATTTAGGTGGTCTTTGTGACTTGGTGTACTTTGGTTTAGTGTATTGTTGTTGGTCTCAGTGACCTGTATTGGTGTGTACATTATTATTACCATACTGGCAATACCCGGCCACATGTTGCTGTGGCTCAGCAACGCATGTGCGTTGGTGAGCCACAGCAACCTTCCCTGTCCCCCAGTCCTCCCCACCATTTCCCCATCACCCGTCTCCTCGGCCTCCCAACCATTCCCCACTCCACCATCCCCTCTTCTTTCCCACCATGCCCCACTCCACTGTCCCTTTGTCTTCCCCACCATTCCCCAGTCCCTTTGTCCTTCCCACCATTCTCCATTCCCCCATCACCTCGTCCTCACCATCTCAAACTCCCCTGTGCCCTCCTCCTTCCCCACCATTACCCCCTCCTTTGTCCCCTCTTCTCAACACCATCTCTCACTTCCGTCCCCTCGTCATCTTCACCATTCCCCACTCGCTCGTCTGATGCCTTCCCAAATGGTCTGATGTTCCCATAAAAAAATCGGGAACATCAAGTGATCTGATGTTCCCATCACTGAAATATAAGAAAAACGGTTAAAAAATGAAATGAAAATATGAAAAAAATAAAAATACACTATTCTCACATAATGACCGGTATGGTAAACAACACAGCTCAATTCCAACACAAATCACACAAAATAATTAAATCAAAATGAAAATAAATAAAAATCTAGGAAAATTCAATTTATCAATGCAATCAGAAACATTGAAATGGAATTGTAACATATCTAGTATAGCATGTGTGTTGCTCTTACATGCAACAGATGGTGCTGTTTTTCAAGAAAAGCATAGTTTTACCTGTCGCAGGTGTGGCATTTATACTTATACTTACGAAACGAACAGTATGGTAAACAACACAGCTCAAGTCCAACACAATGTCACACAAAATAATTCACTAAAAAATAAAATAAATCGAAATCAATGAAAATAAAATTTATCAATGCAATCGGAAATATTGCCATGGAATTCGTGATATATTTAGTATAGCGTGCATGTTGCCATTATGTGCAACAGATGGCGCTGTTTTTGTCAAAAATGCATGTTTTTACCTGTCACAGGGGTGGCATCTATATAGTAGGTATATAAAAAGATGCGCCTATTCGAATGCAAAGTTGTGTCAAAATTTCAAAGCAATTGGTGAAGAACTTTCGGAGATTACAGCGTGTGTTGTCCTTACGTCCAACAGATAACACTTTAAAAAAAACATGTTTTTTTCCTGTCACAGGTGAGGCATGTATATAGTAGATATATAAAAAGACGCGCCTATTCGAATGCAACGTTGTGTCAAAATTTCAAAGCAATCGGTAAAGAGGTTTTGAAGATTTCCCCCTCACATGAAAAACACATAAAAACACAGTTTTTCAGAAAAAAACATGCTTATTTACCGTCACAGACGTGAGATCTATATAGTATATATATAAAAATCTGCTCGGATGCGAATAGAACTTTGTGTGAAAATTTCAAAGCAATCGGTGAAGTACTTTCGGAGATTAGCGATTTTGAACAAACGAACATTTCCATTTTTAATTTATATTGATTGTGTTGACTCAGTGTCGTCAGTGTACTTGAGTTCAGTTAACCTCGAGACGTCAGTGTAACTTCGTGTTCAGTGTCTTGAGAAGTCAGTTAACTTTGTGTTTATTTACTTGAAGCGTCAGTATACTCAGTGTTCAGTTAATCTCAAGACGTCAGTGTAACTTCGTGTTCAGTAACTTGTGCAGTCAGAATATTTGTGTTCAGTATCTTGAGACTTCAGCGAAGCTTGCGTTCAGTATCTCAAGACGTCAGTATACTTGTGTTAAATCATTCTTGAGTGTCTTTGCATTAATTTAAAGTAATTTAATACGCGGTGATTAGTAATCGTATTGACTGATCGATGTTAGTTAAGCAGTCTTAGTGATGCCGAGCTTTAACGTAAATGCTTCGTGAATTAAGTTAGCTGTCAAGCTTTAACAGATCCTGGTACGATTACTCAGGGATTGCTAATTACCCGTAGCCATTGTTGATTTCATTAACATTTGTTTTGATTGCATGTATTGGTGACAAAGTAACGTAATCATAATTACTGACTAATGTAACGTAATCAATTGAGTGTTGCACGGAAGACTCGTCTCAGTGACAAGTCTGTCAGTTGTTGTCATTCAGTCATCAATCACCCCACGCTGGCCACGGATCTCGCATCTGGCACCAACAGTGGGGCCGTGTATTGCTGCAACTATAATCACCCTCATTGATCCCGGATTTACATCTGGCACCGACGAGGGCCGTTGTCTTTCATTGTATGTCATTGTTACTTGCCGCAGTCTCGTCAAGCTGCCATTGCGTTTGAAGTGGTTGCCCCCTTTTTGTTAAGTGTAGACAGGGTCAGCAATACCGCGAGCGGTCCGAACCGGAAGCAGTTGTTCCGGCTAGTTTAGCCATGTCAAGAACCACGTCCGACTTTAACATAACGTCTGATTATTCTTGCAATGTACCGTTAGCATTAAGTTTAATGAATAAACTAATTGTTAAGTACAAGTGCCTTTACGTTCACACCTTCAGACCCTTGCACCCAGTATTGGCTTTGCCATTATTTGCATTATTTGTGATACTACCGTGATCCTTTTTATGTTGTCTGGATTACTTGGATTCGAACTGCGTTCATGGCCATATACATCACATATAAATTCTAATTTTGTTGTGAGGACCATTCAAGCTACTCTGACGACCTCTCTCTGAGGCCCCTAGAAGCTCCATGACCCAGTGGATAAGGAGTGCCAAGGATTTGGACACCTGCAGCTGCTTCTATGCATCCCTAGTCAGACATTAAAGTATAATCTGCCCTCAGCATTTGTTTGATGCTAGTTCTGTCCTTTCTGACTGAAGTTTCTTGTAACCTATTCACCAAAAAAAAGGATAATCTCACAGTTTCTATGCCTGAGGGTCCACCACCCTTAATTACCGTCTACCTCTAACTACTCAACAAAAAATCAGCAATTAGAACAATCACAAAATTCGAGTCCCAGACACTACTCTGCTCTCTTACCGAAATCCTTGAACGTGTTAATTAAATATCCAGAAACACATTCTCACGGTGTTCTCTATATCCATAAAAACTCTGAATTGCAATGCCAATCCTCAACTTAAGCGGTTCTCAGAAGGCTGAAATAGAACTCACAGTCATAACACCAGAAACAAATATCTCTTTGACATTCCTAGAGTGAGGCTCAACCAAAGCAGAAATACAATGTAAATCATGGTCGCAACTCTGGGCAAGTAACGTTACCAACCACCTTGTCAACAACTTAGCAGCCTGTCCCACGCTATCTAGTATACCCCATGTTCATAAATCATGTTTGCTTACTGACAACTAATTGATGTGACTTGTATCTTGTTAACTTCGTGATTAAATGTCCTTTGTTGCGGTTAAGTAAATATTGTGTATATAGGGTGTCATATAGTAATTTCGACCCAGTAAGGGTGTGGATTTGACTTTGACTGTCACTCAACCCTAGACATTTTGAACTTATTGATTTGAGGCCAGGAGGTTCACTTACTTAGGGGAAACTTCTACACCACGAGCCTTACTTTGGATCATAAAATTATAACAGGGCACCAAGAACACAAGGTAGTAAAACTTCTAGTTCCTCTAGGGAAATGTATAAGACCATTGTATGTATTTGTTGTGGAATCAATGCCGACAGTCCTACAAGTGACTGGTCTCGGAGCCACAGCAAGATTCAATAAACAAAATGGGGCTTATCTTAGCAGACCACCAGATAAATTCTATATACATAACAGATATTGGCATCCTTACGGGTGCTAATTAAAACAATTCATTTATCTTGGGGGAAACAAACATTAGAAATGTACTTGTTAGAGTCTACAGGAGGGAAGTTAATGTCCCGGCCAGTGTTGCGCTTTAGGGCAACAACTCCTGTTGAGCAGAAATATTCTGAAACTGTCATAGTAGCATGACTGAGCCAAGAACAATCACTCTAAGAAATCAGTCACATAATTGATGATGGACTGGAGTCAGTACATAAACAGTAGGATCTAGACTCTATAGGAAATTTTCCTGAATCACTTAACAAGAGGAAGATTAAGTACTTTCTTAAGGTTGAAATTGAGCACCAGGGGCCTCTATAGTGAGTTAATGCTTGTTGGCCCAAAAGCCACTGGTCATTGTTACAAAATCCATGACCGCTGTTGATAAACCAGCGGCTAACGCCATAAACTGTACAGCTTCTCACAACTTAGGAATATGATAAAAACCATATACAGGTGTAGAAGATGGACATCTGATAAGGTGTACATCTGTTTATTTACCTGTGCAGCTACTAGATCAGTTTATAAGTAACACCTGATGTGACTGCTCAAGTTATCCCGAAGCCTATAATGCACTGGAAAAAATGTGTAAACGAAATTCCTCCTATCTTGAGCTCCATGGCACGGAGGTTTGATGAAAGAAGATAGGTCTCACGGAGCTCCAAACAGTGGTCACAGAAATCGGGTCTAGAATAAATAATCAGCCATTGACTTATATCTCAGGTGGCCAGTAGTCCAGCTCACTTAATGTTTTGCCAGTCTCCGTGGTGTAGTGGTAAGACACTCACCTGGTGTTCCGCAAGCGCTTTGTCATGGGTTCGTATCCTGGCCGGGGAGGATTTACTGAGCACAAATCCTTAACTGTAGCCTCTGTTTAACTGAACAGTAAAATGGGTACTTGGTTGTAAAACCGATTCTTCGTGGGGGTCGTATTCCAGAGACCTGCCCGAGACGCTACTGGTACTAGTGGCTGTACAAGAATGTAACAACTCTTGTATATATATCTGCCAAAAAAAAACAAAAATGTTCTATGGACCCATGACTCCAGTACCTTCCTTACCAGATGAAGATGTCAGAGATCCCTCATACGTGGATGATTGAGTTAGTACAAGGGAACAAGCATCTCTCCAACATAATATTTAAGTGGAATGAAATATGGACATGGGAGTACCTAATCTCTCTAAGCGAGCACCATTATGGGATAAATTCCCCATATAACAAAGTTAATATACAACCTGGTGATACTGTTCTGGTGGACTTTGATGGACCAAGGACAGCTAGGAAAAGTCATATTTGTCCACCCAGACACTCAGGGAATTTTGCGGATTGTTAAAGTTCAGTCTAAAGGAGCTACGTCCTTGAAAACACTAGACAAACTAGTACACTTAGAATCCAAAGGGGGGATTACAAATCCTGGGCAACCCACAGCATTAGCACATGAAACTCTACAAATATCAATACGGCCCATCCGTCAAAAGACAGCCGTAGAGGCACAAAAAAAATTTGCGTTTGTACTTTCAAACCGATGGGGAGTAAACGTGGTAAATTTTCGTCTTGCCTCAGTCCTAAATAATGGACTCCAAACAATCATTTCCTTCCCATAAAGATGGAAATTTTCCTTCAAAATAGAGTATAGCATGTGTGAGTTATATGGTGTATGAGAGAGCACAAAGCTTATGTCTAGCGATTTATGGAACAAAGTCCCGCCCACCCAGGACATAGAGAATGTTTAGTCAACATATGAACATCATTTTGAAGACACCACCCCAGGAAGGCATCTATAATGGGTTCCATATCAGGATATTTTTAATTAAATCCAATAGCTATAAGCCTATCATGGTAATAGTCCAAAATAAATACATATAAACAAAAAATATTTGTTTAATTAGATAAGGGTGGTTAACGATTGTATAAATTGATCTTTAAAACAGGGTGGGGTGACTATGCCCGCCAAGGTGTGGATATAGCTAGTGTTTAGACGAGTCTACATGGCATGTGTGGTGAGTACACTTTTCTACGGCTCCGAATCCGGGACTCTGACCTCTCACCAGGAGAGACGGCTCAATACCTTCCACATGCGGAACCTGAGACGCATCTGTGACATTACATGGAGAGACCACGTCACCAACAACACAGTACTCGAAGGAACAGGAATCACTTCAATGTTCATTCTCCTGAAGCAGAGACGCATGCGAATGCTGGGTCATGCCACACACATGAAAGATGGCCGCATACCGAAGGACCTCTTGTACGGAGAACTGCCAACAGGAAAGAGGCCCACCAGAAGACCCCAGCTGCGTTTCAAAGACGCCTGAAAACGCGACCCTAAGCACACGAACATCGACATCACCACTTGGGAGGCAGCAGCTGCGGACAGATCTGCCTGGAGATGCAAAAGGCAGAAAAGACTTCAGCAATTAGAGGGTGAACTGAAGAGGTAGGCTGAGGATAATAGACTTTAGAGGAGGACTCGACCACTGTCAGACTCACCCGCTTCGACGTTTGTCTGCGCTCTCAGCGGTCGGGACTGTCATCCTCAGGTTGGATTTCTCAGCCACAGCAGACGTTGCATCCAACTAGACCCCCAGGGCACATCCCCATAACCCCACGGGATTGACGGATGCCTACTACTATTAGACGCTGCCATGATACTAAACACTCCACCACCAAACGCTAATTTTCAGCCGTTTTTATTCCCGAGGACCTTAGTATAGTGGTGTAAACGTCATATAAAACTGATTAAAGTTCTCATAAACCGTTTAAAAATTATTGGTATGGAAATATAAGATACCAGTGTGAAGTGGGATGTGGAGCCACAGTTGATGGAGCTCGCAGACACCATCACACCAAAACACCAGAACACACTATACACCAGTGTATATCACATCAAACTGTTTAGCTACTCCGTGGACAGGTATTGTGGTGAAATAACATAACTATAAATGAACTAAATAATAAACAAACCAAACAATAAACAACTCGTCACCAGTAGGAAACACCACGTGCATCAAGCTGTGCGATTTCAGTAGTTTAGGATACCCATGGACCATTGCATGATCTATTAAAACAGTAAAAACATTGAGATACACTGTTTAAAGTAAACTAAGCGTGCCAAACCTTAGAAAAACAGTAGTTAAGTGAAGTGTGAGGCCACACCGAAGGCACTCCAGCAAAGGAGCCAGTCACCGTTATGCAAAATCAAGACCACCTCATTAGTTAACTCCATAAAAATACAGTACTAAGCTCATTGCGAGAGCTACATAAGCCATAACAATGATCTACTAGATGATGAAAGACTTTGAGCACCCGGATTCCTATATTGTATATTATAATATACATTATAATATATGTTGTGGGAACAGTTCGTGATAATTGTTTTTGTCAGGGATCATTGTTAAGATGTTTCACTAATTGTTCTATTTCAGGAACTCGGACATAACACAGGCTTTTAAGCCAACCTCAGTAAGTCAATTACTTGCCACATAATTAACTATAACTAACTAGGTTAACCAATGTTTAGCCAATAAATATTTGAAATATAGTGCAATGGTTTAGAGATAAATACAATATATTATTAAATATGACCGAAAAAGTAAGATTAATAATTCTAACACGTATTTTCTCGATCTTTCTTACGTTTCTTTTCACTGTTGATGGTAATTCAAAGATCAATTCTCCAAAATTAATTTTTATTTCTAGTCTGACGCGACACTCGAGCGCGTTTCGTAAAACTGATTACATTTTCAAAGACTTTAGTTTACACACACACACACAACTTTAACTGAATAGAGCTTATACATCTTTCGAGTTTTTATACCTACATTTGGGTGAAGTGACATGTTACAATAGTTTTGGATGAGGTGAAAATAAACTTTTAACACAAGACAGAACACGAAACAATGAAATACAAACAGGTATTAAAGGTAGGTAACTGCAGAAGGCCTATTTTTATTGGCCCATATTTCTTGATGCTTCTATATTGAAGTGGAGTCTTGAAGTGGGTAGAATATAGTTGTGCATTAATTGGCTGTTGATTGCTGGTGTTGACTTCTTGATGTGTAGTGCCTAGCAGACGTCGAGCCTCCTGCTATCGCTGTATCTATCGATGATTTCTGTGTTGTTTGCTAAGATTTCTCTGGTGATGGTTTGGTTGTGGGAAGAGGCTATATGTTCCTTAATGGAGCCCTGTTGCTTATGCATCGTTAAATGCCTGGAAAGAGATGTTGTTGTCTTGCTTATATACCGAGTTTTTTTAGGCTTACAATCCCCAAGAGGGCATTTGAAGGCATAGACGACGTTGGTCTCTTTTAAAACGTTCTGCTTTGTGTCTGGAGAGTTTCACATGAGTAGGCTGGCCGTTTTTGGGTTTTATAGTAAATTATCAGTTGTATCTTCTGATTTTTGTTTGTAGGGATAACGTTTATACTGACAATATTTTTCAGGACCCTTTCCTCCGTTTTATTGTCTGTGGAAAAGAAGTTCCTGTAAAATAGTCTAATAGGGGGTATAGGTGTTGTGTTAGTTGTCTCTTCAGAGGTTGCATGGTGTTTCACTTTCCTTTCTTATGATGTCTTCCACGAAACCATTGGAGAAACCGTTGTTGACTAGGACCTGTCTTACCCTACAGAGTTCTTCGTCGACTTGCTTCCATTCTGAGGTGTGGCTGAGAGCACGGTCGACATAAGCGTTAACAACACTCCTCTTGTACCTGTCCGGGCAGTCACTGTTGGCATTCAGGCACATTCCTATGTTTGTTTCCTTAGTGTAGACTGCAGTGTGGAAAACTCCGCTCCTTTCCATGACTGTTACATCTAGAAAGGGCAGCTTCCCATCCTTCTCCATCTCGTAAGTGAAACGCAACACAGAATTCTGCTCAAATGCCTCCTTCAGCTCCTGCAGATGTCTGACATCAGGTACCTGTGTAAAAATGTCGTCAACATACCTGCAGTATATGGCCGGTTTCAAGTTCATGTCGACTAAGACTTTTTGCTCTATGGTACCAATGTAGAAGTTTGCAAACAGGACACCTAGGGGAGAACCCATGGCGACCCTATCTACTTGCTTATACATGTGTCCATCCGGGCTCAAGAAGGGTGCCTCTTTAGTACAAGCTTGGAGTAGTTTCCTCAGACTGTTTTCTGGTATGTCAAGAGGAGTACAGGCCGGATCACGGTACACTCTGTCGGCTATCATCCCGATTGTTTCATCCACAGGTCCGTTGGTAAACATTGATTCTACGTCCAACAAGGCTCTTATCCCTGTGGCCCGTGTTCCCCGCAGCAAGTCAACAAATTCCTTTGGAGACTTCAGGCTGAAGGCGCAAGGGACATAAGGAGTCAGCAAGCCGTTGAGTCGTTTCGCCAGTCTGTACGTGGGTGTGAGTATCTGGCTGATGATTGGCCGAAGTGGGTTTCCAGGCTTGTGTGTCTTGACATTTCTATACGCATATTTAGGTTTATATTCCGCAATAATCTTTGGCAAGTGGAGTCCAGATTTCATGGCGTTCACAGTTTCGCTCAATTTGTTGACCTTTGCTTTCAGTTCGGCTGTAGTGTCCTTCATTACCCTTTGGAATTTAGTTTGGTCAGAGAGTATGAGGTTCATTTTCGCCAGATATTCGTCTTTTTTAAGAATGACGTATATTGGCGACTTGTCCCCTCTCCTGACAACTATCTCCGTGTTTTCACGAAGGCTCTTAGCTGCCGCTTTGAGCTCGGGGGACAGTATGGTGCTCGACAGTATAGTTGCCTCGATTCTTTCCTCCTTCCGCAATAAGTTCTGCTTGTAAGGTATCTTTGGTGGTGACCTTCTTTTGTGCTTCGAGGTCGAATATATCGTCCAACAGAATCTCCAACTCCACTTTCCGGGCCATCTCACTCGGTCTGGACATAACGTGACTGTTTATACCCAGATTTTGGAGAGTGACTTGGTCCTCAGTGAGGTTGATTCCTGCAAGGTTCAGGAAGCCATCTTTTGGTCGTGGAATTGCCATAGGCCTCCATATAACGTTGTTAGTTTCTTGATTATCCTTGTTTCAGTGCTGAGGTGATGTCGGTCTGTGAGGATGTCGAGGTGTTGTTCAATGCGAGTATGGAGACTTTCGTTGATGTTGCTGTTTCTCCATTCGTTTGTAGCATGAAGTAGTTGCGCTTTGTTGTCTTTAGTTTCATTTTCTGGCTTGTATATCTGATCACGAATCAGATCTTTGCGATATTTTATCGTGAAGGCTTGATTCCTTGCTGCTGGGTCGTGCGTTTTAAATATTAGTATATTTTGGTAGCAGTCTTTCCTGTAGACATATATTATTAAATATGACCGAAAAAGTAAGATTAATAATTCTAACACGAATTTTCTCGATCTTTCTTACGTTTCTTTTCACTGTTGATGGTAATTCAAAGATCAATTCTCCAAAATTCATTTTTATTTCTAGTCTGACGCGACACTTGAGCGCATTTCGTAAAACTTATTACATTTAATAGATATATACAAATATACATTTTGCAATAAATAAATTCACAATGATAAAATATTAAGTCTGGTCATTGTTGATAATATCATTCATGTGTACAAAATACCAGAATTAAAAATAAAAGCTGAAACTAATATTTTATATTAATTTTCAGTGCATGCTGTGTTATACATATATTTAATTTTACCGTAAAGTACTGAATTTTATTTCATCCTGCAGGTAAAATGAAGGCAGCACCATTTCTGCTGCATCTCCCTAAATGTGAGCCACCTAGAGAACACTGAGACAACCCATACAGTCCACTATAGCACGAAGACGACTACAGTTTACTTAGTGGCAACTGGATATGATTACTATCACTCTAAACAGCTAAAAATGTTGTTATCGTTCTTTTTATTTAGTAATACATCTTTCTATTTTAATCATTCTTAGGAAATCAAATAAAATCTATAAACCTAACATTCAGTGAAATTCAAGAAATCACCAACATTTTAGAATTTACAGTTATATTTCTTGCATAAAGTTACATATAAGAGTACAGAGCATGGCAGAGCATAGCAGACCTTTTGCAGGAAGACTACCTTGTCTTCCTTATACATTTCAGAGAATGACGGGGTGTGTGGAACCACTCATATTTTAGCAGATAACACTGTCATGTCGGATCCAGACCAGAGACACTCGCAGCGCATCTAAAGACTCACCCCTCTCATAGTCACTTCCCCTGTCCTCGCCACTACACTCGAAGTTGAGGTCTATGCCACTCCACCATATCTTTTGCAATAAATATTATGCAATTAATATTAAGTGAAATACCAACTCTATATATTATGCAATTATAGTAAGTCATCAAAGACCACTTACCTATGTTTGTGTTAATAATTGTTATTTGAATTGGAATAGAAAGTACCAGAACTGAAATTGAGCATTGACTGAAGAGTAAATCGATCTCTCAGGCTCAAAAACTGCAATTAATCAGCAGTACATCCCTGCACATCTATAACAATACTGAATTTGGGTACTGAGATTATGGGCTGATATTTATGGGCGCTCGTGAGTGATGGACTTGATAGACTTTCCTGTCACTACAGAGGGAATTGATTTGATACATTATCTTGTAAGCTATGGACATATGCAATGTCCAAATGTGATATATTTTCTGAAATGCTGAGCCACGGAAGACATTTTCTTCTCATAACAATGTAAGGAAAATAAATTTTCTACAAATACAATTGGCATAAAGATCCTTATTTGCTCAAGAAGAAGATTTGTAAAGGCAACATTTTGTCAAAGGTAAATAACCTGAAATCTAAGTTAATTCCTATCCTGAAAAAAACAAGTTAAGTTCATCCATTGAGCCTGCGTATTCCTTAAAGGAACTTGCTTTTAATTTAAGAAAATTGTATAAATAAACAAATTATAATATATTTATGATAGAAGTTCCCTTCGGGAATCTAATTTTCAAAATAAAAATGAAAACCGAAGATAAAACAAATATATTGTAAAAACTCTTCTTTACTTTTGAGTCAAAGCCATGACGTTTCGAATACGACCTTATTCATCATCATATCTAAAAGAATCAGAAGTCACAATAAAATAAATAGCAAAACAATGTGACTTAAAACTTTGTACCGTTTTGTTTTTCTTTGTTTTGCGCCCTCATATGCATGGTATATTGAGAGACACCATATTTGGTATCCATAATGGTAGTTTGTCACCATTGGTATTGTGAAATATATCACAGATAAAGTGAATTGCATTGTTTGATGCCATATGTGAAGTGTGTTTGGGGACACTATATGAATTGTGTAACACCTTAAGTTGTGTATTATATGTTCAATATGTGATGTGTTCAATATGTGACATATTGCGATGTGTTTAATACGTGACGTAGTGTGATGTGTCATAAATGAGGAGTACTGAGTGATACCATAAATGTATTATGTTGTGTGTCATTCTACGTGTTCCGTAATGTGTGATGCCTGAACAATTAAGCAATTTTCTTCCTTATATACATAGTGAATTATTTAGCAAAATATATGTAATGTGTTGCGCTACTGTATGATTATTATTTTAAGAGCATATTTCTTTTAAATAATGTTACAATAAATGTTGACCATTTGATTGTGTTTTAGGCAGGCTGGGGAACTTAGACATCCTTAGTGCAATGTGTTCTACTAGAAAATAACAATATTCTATTTCGTTACAACATAAGTGTGGTGTGTTGTGTGATTTGAGTGCTATATAGTGTTGGGATGCATAAGTGTGACTCATACCTAAATAACCTCTGGCGTTGACGTCTGCTCCAGCGTCGAGGAGGACCTTCACAGTGTTGTCGTGACCACCTTCGGCTGCCCTGTGAAGGGCTGTCTCGCCTGTCAACAGACACCACAATTGTTATTATGAATAAACTATCCCGATTCTAGAGGTTTCTATAAATTGTTGAAATAAACAATACTTGATTAACAACTTTTATACTATTTAAGTGAAATACCAACTCTAAATATTATGCAAATCGTTTTTCCTTTGCATGAATAATAGACGATAATTGTGTTAAAAAGTGATCAGAATAGATCACCATTAAAGATATCAAACAAACCAACGGTTATTATTTGATAACTTATTGCTTGTAACGAGAGAGTCAGTGGTGGTATTATTATTCAAATCAATTAAAAACTTCATTTGAAAAAGTACAGTACATTAGTAATTTAATAAAAAAACAGTAACAGAACAGCAAGTAGATTTTGTCATTACCAGGATCAGGAACTTAACTGGTAACAACTGATACAAATAATTTCAACGCTGGCAAGACTAAACAGATGTATAGCAATCTAAATTCAATATTATATTTTAGGCCTAAATTGATTGACAATTATCTAAAAAATTGAAAGATGATATATTGTAAAGATAATATGTATTTCACAAATATAAGGTAGTGAGACAATTTGTCATAGAACTAATATAACCTAATAATACCATGACATTAAATATATCAGCACACCCTCAGTATTTAACATCAACACAATCTGTGCCTATCCTGCCTCAAAATGACCCAAATTCACAGCTCAAATAGCCTTGGTCTGACTTTAGTTGGACTTAAAATGCCTATCCGTAATCCATCTCTCTGTGACATTATTTCTTTAATCATTTCAAATATCCAGCAGGGGCTCCCCCTTAAATTAAGATATTCAGAACCCCACAAGAGATGAACATACTAAGGTGAACCGATAGCTCCAGCATTGTAAAATGACCTTTAATAAGTGTCCTACACGCGCAACTCCATAGTCTCCTGAGACTGATGGATGCCTACTACTACTACTACTACACTATTAAGGCTCGGCAATAAAATGTTGGTAATACTAGTCTGAGGTAAGAAAAACATTGTTGCTATCATTTAACCAAAGTAACTATAAATGGAATCTAAAAGTTGCTATTTGACGATACTTGATGGAGGAAAGAGAAACAAGAAAAGAAAAAAGAAATGAATTATCTTCGCTAATTAATATTATTGTAATTTATGATATCCTGCTTCACACCAGTTGACAACTAACCATACTAACCTGAGAGGAGAGCATTATTTTGTTATCATTGTCAGATAAGCAAGATGATCACTGAAGATATCCTTCATCAACCAAGTTGCTATATGATCACACAAACTCGAGACAAGGAAAACAAAGAGTTGACAATGTTAGTTAAACAATATTACTAATAAAGATATAATGGATCCCACCAGTTGTTATCTGAACAAAATGTCTTGTGACTGAAGCAAATATGTGTTGACTACATACTTATAACATCATAAGATAGTTCTTGAATCTCACAATTGTTAGCTGACCATTATATATTGATACAAAAGCAGGAGGGTGTCATTAATCTCAGTTATATATGACGTACATATTTTCTACACAACACCAGTCACTGTACTAACCTGCAACTAGAGCATCAAGGTGACATTATTGTTGTACTTCGATTTATATAGATAATTAAAACTCCAATATGCATGGGCAGAATTGCCCATGCATATTCATATTGAATAAAACTTATGCATATGTATGTCTAACCTTCGCTCGCAACAATCCTGCATTCCAACGTTTATTATGTTATCTGGTAATCACATCAATAACTCCTATTTACAAAACAATATTTACCTATGTATTTTCAGAATATGAACTTATCCAGTATGAACCAGAGTGACGACACGTGATTTAAGGGAAGAAAGCATTAATTAGGATTTTTGTGTGGCTTATTATAATGTTCAGCCTTAATATGTTATGTTCTCTTCTATCATGTTCAGCCTTAGCATGTTATATGTTGTTCATGTTCAGCCTTAACATGTTATATGTTCTTAATAATGTTGAGCCTTAGCATGTTATGTGTTCTTCATCATGTTCAGCATTAACATGCTATGTTCATTCTTCATTTATTACGTTAGAGTGAAAGCAACATATGACGGTAAGGTGTCTAGTATTTGCCTTGATATAGTCTTTGATGAGGAGCCACGTATGATGACGGAGGGAACCATCAGAGGTGATAACCAGCAATTGTCATTCATAGTAAGTGAAGCTAGTGTATGAGAAAGAGTAAAGGGTAACTGCAGGTTTAGCAGTGAGGGGGTAACTCTACACTCATGCTTGGATAAGCAATATCTGAAGAAGTTTAACTCAGAAAGTAGTTTGACCTGAGGGTGAAGAGTTTGCCCTTGTAATTATTGTGTTTGAAGATGTCTGGGGTCTGTGTGTTTCCAGCAGCAGCAATCTCAATCATTCTAAAGTATTGATAAATAACAGAGTAGTCACCGATAATGTGGACAACTCGTTAGTTTTAATTAGGAGATTAGTGAGGCTTAATCCATACATGCATTGATGGACAGTTAAAGTTTATCATATTATTCAAAATCATTATCTATCTATCTATCTATCTATCTATCTATCTATATATATATATATATATATATATATATATATATATAATATATATATATATATATATATATATATATATATATGTCGAACTTACATAATGTAAGTTCTATTCAGTTGTGTATTTGTAAACTAAAGTCTTTGAAAATGTAATAAGTTTTACGAAACGCGCTCGTGTCGCGTCAGACTAGAAATAAAATTGAATTTTGGAGAATTGATTTTTGATTTACCTCCAACAGTGAAAAGAAATGTACGAAAGATTGAGAAAATTCGTGTTAGAATTATTAATCTTACTTTTTCGGTCATATTTAATAATATATATATATATATATATATATATATATATATATATATATATATATATATATATATATATATATGTATATATATATATATATATATATATATATATACATATATATATATATATATATATATATATATATATAGATCATATATATATATATATAGATCATCGGTACAACTTCGTTCCAATAGGGTCTGAAACCCTAGGCCCATGGGGAGAGAGTGCAAGAAGGTTTCACAAGGATCTTGGTTCCAAGCTCATTGACACCACAAGAGACCCTAGAGCAGCAAGTTTTCTCTTTCAGCGCCTCAGTGTCGCGATCCAAAGGGGGAATGCTCGCTGCAATCCTCGGTTCCTGCCCGGCGTCGGAGGAGTTCAGGAAATCTACAGCCTCTAGGAAGCGAACTTTTTTTTGTGTCCTCTCAATGTTAATTTTTTGTATAAAATCGGATATGTAACTGTATAACTTGCATAATAAAGTGTACACCATATATACATTATATATATATATATATATATACATATATATATATATATATATATATATATATATATATATATATATATATATATATACATATATATATGTATATATATATATATATGTATATATATATATATATATATATATGTATATATATATATATATATGTATATATATATATATATATATGTATATATATATATGTGTATATATATATGTATATATATATATATATATATATATATATATATATATATATATATATAGATATATATATAATATATATATATATATATATATATGTCGTACCTAGTAGCCAGAATGCACTTCTCGGCCTACTATGCAAGGCCCGATTTGCCTAATAAGCCAAGTTTTCCTGAATTGATATATTTTCTCTATTTTTTTTCTTATGAAATGATAAAGCTACCCATTTCATTATGTATGAGGTCAATTTTTTTATTGGAGTTAAAATTAACGTAGATATATGACCGAACCTAACCAACCCTACCTAACCTAACCTAACCTATCTTTATAGGTTAGGTTAAGTTAGGTAGCAGAAAAGTTAGGTTAGGTTAGGTTAGGTAGGTTAGGTAGTCGAAAAACAATTAATTCATGAAAACTTGGCTTATTAGGCAAATCGGGCCTTGCATAGTAGGCTGAGAAGTTTGTTCTGGCTACTAGGTACGACATATATATATATATATATATATATATATATAAATATATATATATATATATATATATATATATATATATATATATATATATATATATATATATATATATATATATATATTGTTAAATATGACCAAAAAAGTAAGATTAATAATTCTAACACGAATTTTCTCAATCTTTCGTACATTTCTTTTCACTGTTGGTGGTAATTCAAAAATCAATTCTCCAAAATTCATTTTTATTTCTAGTCTGACGCGACACTTGAGCGCGTTTCGTAAAACTTATTACATTTTCAAAGACTTTAGTTACACATACACAACTGAATAGAACTTACACATCTCCGATTTGTTTATATCTACATTTGAGTGAGGTGGATGGGGTGAGGTGGTATTTAATAGGGTATTAAATTCATCAACACAAGACAGAACACGAAACAATGGGAATTGAATAGAAGTGATTGTAGAAGCCTATTGGTCCATATTTCTTGTTGCTACTATATTGGAGCGGAGTCTTGAGGTGGGTAGAATATAGTTGTGCATTAATTGGCTGTTGATTGCTGGTGTTGACTTTTTGATGTGTAGTGCTCGCAAACGTCAAGCCGTCTGCTATCGCTGTATCTATCGATGATTTCTGTGTTGTTTACTAGGATTTCTCTGGCGATGGTTTGGTTGTGGGAAGACATTATATGTTCGTTAATGGAGCTCTGTTGCTTATGCATCGTTAAACGCCTGGAAAGAGATGTTGTTGTCTTGCCTATATACTGGGTTTTTTGGAGCTTACAATCCCCAAGAGGGCATTTGAAGGCATAGACGACGTTGGTCTCTTTTAAAGCGTTCTGCTTTGTGTCTGGAGAGTTTCTCATGAGTAGGCTGGCCGTTTTTCTGGTTTTATAGTAAATCGTCAGTTGTATCCTCTGATTTTTGTCTGTAGGGATAACGTTTCTATTAACAATATCTTTCAGGACCCTTTCCTCCGTTTTATGAGCTGTTTAAAATAAGTTCCTGTAAAATAGTCTAATAGGGGGTATAGGTGTTGTGTTAGTTGTCTCTTCAGAGGTTGCATGGCGTTTCACTTTCCTTCTTATGATGTCTTCGACGAAACCATTGGAGAAGCCGTTGTTGACTAGGACCTGCATTACTCTACAGAGTTCTTCGTCGACTTGCTTCTATTCTGAGCTGTGGCTGAGAGCACGGTTGACATATGCGTTAACAACACTCCTCTTGTACCTGTCTGGGCAGTCGCTGTTGGCATTTAGGCACATTCCTATGTTCGTTTCCTTAGTGTAGACTGCAGTGTGGAAACCTCCGCTCTTTTCCATGACTGTTACATCTAGAAAGGGCAGCTTCCCATCCTTTTCCATCTCGTAAGTGAAACGCAGCACGGAACTCTGCTCAAACGCCTCCTTCAGCTCCTGCAGATGTCTGACATCAGGTACCTGTGTAATGCCTCGCAAACGTCAAGCCGCCTGCTATCGCTGTATCTATCGATGATTTCTGTGTTGTTTACTAGGATTTCTCTGGCGAGAAATCTACATTTCCTGTAGAAATGTCTACAGGAAAGACTGCTACCAAAATATACTAATATTAAAGCGCACGACCCAGCAGCAAGGAATCAAGCCTTCACGATGAAATATCGCCAGGATCTGATTCGTGATCAGATATACAAGGCAGAGAATGAAATCATAGACAACTAAACGCAACTACTTCATGCTACAAACGAGTGGAGAAATAGCAACATCGACGAAAGTATCTGTACCCGCATTGAACAACACCTCGACATCCTCACAGACCGACATCACCTCAGCACGCCAGAGAAATCCTAGTAAACAATACAGAAATCATCGATAGATACAGCGATAGCAGGCGGCTTGACGTTTGCGAGGCATTACACATTAAGAAGTCAACACCAGCAATCAACAGCCAATTAATGCACAACTATATTCTACCCACCTCAAGACTCCGCTCCAATATAGAAGCATCAAGAAATATGGACCAATAGGCTTTCTACAATCACTTCCATTTCAATACCCATTGTTTCGTGTTCTGTCTTGTGTGGATGAAATTAATACCCTATTAATGCCACCTCTTGTTCTGTCTTGTGTTGATGAAATTAATACCCTATTAATGCCACCTCACCCCATCCACCTCACTCAAATGTGGATATAAACAAAATCGGAGATGTGTAAGTTCTATTCAGTTGTGTATTTGTGAACTAAAGTCTTTGAAAATGTAATAAGTTTTACGAAACGCGCTCGCGTCGCGTCAGACTAGAAATAAAACTGAATTTTGGAGAATTGATTTTTGAATTACCTCCAACAGTGAAAAGAAATGTACGAAAGATTGAGAAAATTCGTGTTAGAATAATTAATCTTACTTTTTCGGTCATATTTAATAATATATATATATATATATATATATATATTAGTATATTTTGGTAGCAGTCTTTCCTGTAGACATATATTATTAAATATGACCGAAAAAGTAAGATTAATAATTCTAACACGAATTTTCTCAATCTTTCGTACATTACGCTTCACTGTTGGAGGTAAATCAAAAATCAATTCTCCAAAATTCATTTTTATTTCTAGTCTGACGCGACACGTTCGCGTTTCGTAAAACTTATTACATTTTCAAAGACTTTAGTTCACAAATACGCAACTGAATAGAACTTACGTATCTCCGATTTTATATCTACATTTGAGTGAGGTGGAAGGGGTGATGTGGCATTAACACAAGACAGAACAAAATGTGGTATTAATAGGGTATTAATTTCATCAACACAAGACAGAACAAGAGTATTAATAGGGTATTAATTTCATCAACACAAGACAGAACACGAAACAATGGATATTGAATAGAAGTGTTTGTAGAAAGCCTATTGGTCCATATTTCTTGATGCTTCTATATTGGAGCGGAGTCTTGAGGTGGGTAGAATATAGTTGTGCAATAATTGGCTGTTGATTGCTGGTGTTGACTTCTTGATGTGTAGTGCCTCGCAAACGTTAAGCCGCCTGCTATCGCTGTATCTATCGATGATTTCTGTGCTGTTTACTAGGATTTCTCTGGCGATGGTTTGGTTGTGGGAAGAGATTATATGTTCCTTAATGGAGCCCTGTTGCTTATGCATCGTTAAACGCCTAGAAAGAGATGTTGTTGTCTTGCCTATATACTGGGTTTTTTGGAGCTTACAGTCCCCAAGTGGGCATTTGAAGGCATAGACGACGTTAGTCTCTTTTAAAGCGTTCTGTTTTGTGTCTGGAGAGTTTCTCATGAGTAGGCTGGCCGTTTTTCTGGTTTTACTATAAAACCAGAAAAACGGCCAGCCTACTCATGAGAAACTCTCCAGACACAAAACAGAACGCTTTAAAAGAGACTAACGTCGTCTATGCCTTCAAATGCCCACTTGGGGACTGTAAGCTCCAAAAAACCCAGTATATAGGCAAGACAACAACATCTCTTTCTAGGCGTTTAACGATGCATAAGCAACAGGGCTCCATTAGGGAACATATAATCTCTTCCCACAACCAAACCATCGCCAGAGAAATCCTAGTAAACAACACAGAAATCATCGATAGATACAGCGATAGCAGGCAGCTTGACGTTTGCGAGGCACTACACATCAAGAAGTCAACACCAGCAATCAACAGCCAATTATTGCACAACTATATTCTACCCACCTCAAGACTCCGCTCCAATATAGAAGCATGAAGAAATATGGACCAATAGGCTTTCTACAAACACTTCTATTCAATATATGCACACAGATAGATATATTCACACAGATAGATATATTAGACGAGGAGGTGGAGTAGCCATATATGTTAGGGACAATTTGAAATGTAGTCTCAAAGAGGGAATCAAAACAGAGCCACACACAGAAACTATTTGGATTGAATTAAACGAAAAAGCTAATAATATTATAATAGGAGTAATATATAGGCCACCAAATTTTGACAGAATGGAAGCAAAGCATCTATGGGATGAAATATCTAGAGCATCTAGATCTAACAGTATTTATGTCATGGGTGACTTTAATTTTAGCGGAATAAACTGGTTGAACAAAACAGGGAATAGTGAAGCAGAAGATTTTCTAGAATTAATTGACGATTGCTTTCTTACGCAACACATTAAGGAACCAACACGGGAAAATAATATTTTAGATTTAGTGTTAACTAACAGGGAAACGCAAATTAATGACATCGAAATAGGGAGTGAGCTAGGGAGCAGTGATCACAAAGAAATCAGATTTAGCATAGAATGGAATAGACCAGTAGGAGAAAATTCTGTTAAAGTGCCAGATTTTCGAAAAGCTGATTTTAATAGCCTAAGAAATTTTTTGGGTCAAAATGATTGGAAAGTCTTGGGTATGGGGTGTGGGCCGGTCTTGGAGCGAGACATGAACCCAGCGATAGGTGACTTAAATGGGGATTTCGATGTGGATTCAATATATAACTTATTTAAGAATATTCTAAACAAAGCACAGGAACGTAGTATACCATACAAATTGAATAGATCGAATACAAATGACCCAAAGTGGATAACAAAGAATTTGAAGAACCTTATAGGTAAAAAGAGAGCTTGGTACAAAAGGATTAAAAATGGGGAGGTCACTTTAGAACAGGAATTCGTACAACTGGTTAGATATGTTAAAAAAGAGATAAGGAAAGCAAAAAGAAACTATGAAGTTCGCATAGCAGGGCAAGCAAAGACAAATCCTAAAGGGTTTTTTCAGTTATATCGTACTAAGACTAGGGAAAGGATAGGTCCATTAAAAACTGAGACAGGTCAAATAACAGATAGTGATGAAGAGATGAGTAGTATTTTTAATAAATATTTTGTATCTGTATTTACTAAAGAGGAACTTAACAATATGCCTTCAGCCGAACAAGTCTATGTGGGTGGGGACGAGGACAGGTTGACGAGTTTAACAGTTACCAGGGAGGATGTTCTTAAACAAATAGTAAAACTCAAACCAAACAAATCCCCAGGGCCGGATGAAGTGTTTGCCAGGGTGCTTAAAGAATGCAAAGAGGAGCTTTGTGACCCACTGTCAACCATATTTAATAAATCAATAGAGTCAGGCAGAGTGCCAGAGTTTTGGAAAGTTGCTAATGTGATACCAGTTTTTAAGAAAGGAGATAGATCACTTGCGTCTAACTATCGACCAATTAGCCTATCGTCTATTGTGGGAAAGTTACTCGAATCTATAATAGCAAATAAAATTCGTCTTCATCTTGAAAAACATAAATTAATAATTGAGTCGCAACATGGTTTTATAAATGGCCGTTCATGTTTAACAAATTTGTTATCTTTTTATTCTAGCATTGTTGAGGCAGTTGATAGTGGTAAGGATTGCGATGTTGTATACCTTGACTTTAGCAAAGCTTTTGATACAGTGCCACATGAAAGACTGATTAAAAAGATAGAGTCAGTCGGTCAGGTGAAGTCACAGTGAGAGGTTGTGTTAACCGGAGCTCCTGAGTGTTGTTATATTATCATAGCAATATGGAAGTTGTAGTGAAGGACCTGGTGACTCTAGTGGGAGCCCTGAGGACAGAGTTGGACTCTCTGCGGGAGGAGGTGCGTCAGCTTAAAAACAACGAGAAGTAACGAAGGAGGAGACCAGCAGTAAAGGGACCTCGTCTTGGAGAGTTGCGAAAGACAGGGGCCTTAAGAAGACTTTGATAAAGCCGCCTTCAAACGCCATAGCAACTTCAAATTCATTTGACGTTTTGGAGGACGAGTGCTATGGAGAGACTGTGGATCGCGCAAAAGGGAAAGCAACGAAGAGAAAGGAAGCGCAGGCCCCTCAGAAAGTAAAGGAAGTACCTAAGCAAACATTAGTTGTGGGAGATTCCCAGATAAGGTATTTGGATAGAACGTTTTGTGCTAGAGATAGGGGAACAGGTTAAGGGTTTGCTATCCCGGAGCTGGCATTGGTGATATTATAAACAACATGAATGATATTATGGCTGGTAATGGGAACAATCCCATTATTTGCATTAGCGTGGGAGGAAATGATGTTGGTCGAGTCAGGAGTGAGGAACTGATTCAGAGGTATAAAACAGCCATAGAGTTAGTTAGGAGCAAGGGAGGAATCCCGATCATATGTGGCATTCTTCCAAGAAAGGGAGTGGGAAATGAATGGATATCGAGGGCACTTGGTGTCAATTGCCGGCTGGAAAGATATTGCAAATCAAATGCAATATCTTTCATAGACAACTGGGAACACTTCTATGGAAGAAGTGAAATGTATGCTCGTGATGGGGTGCATCTATCGAGAGCTGGGGTTGTTGCTGTTGCGAACTCGCTAGAAGAAGTGGTTAGAGGTGTTTGTTTGGGTTTAAACTGTTAGTAGATAGAGGTATGGGAATTGATTTGGAGGAAGGAGGTAATAAAAGTATGTGTTTGTGGAGAAAGGAATTGGCAAAACGATCAGGGAAAGAGAAGGTCCGCAAATAACAATTCACTTAGGGTATATTACACTAACAGTAGAAGTCTAAGAAATAAAATTAACGAATTAAATGCTCTTGTCTGCACAGAAAAAATAGATATTATTGCACTTACCGAAACGTGGATGAATGTAGAAAATAGAGAACTATTAGCTGAATATCAAATATATGGATTTAAACTATTTCACACAGATAGATATATTAGACGAGGAGGTGGAGTAGCCATATATGTTAGGGACAATTTGAAATGTAGTCTCAAAAAGGGAATCAAAACAGAGCCACACACAGAAACTATTTGGATTGAATTAAACGAAAAAGCTAATAATATTATAATAGGAGTAATATATAGGCCACCAAATTTAGACAGAATGGAAGCAAAGCATCTATGGGATGAAATATCTAGAGCATCTAGATCTAACAGTATTTATGTCATGGGTGACTTTAATTTTAGCGGAATAAACTGGTTGAACAAAACAGGGAATAGTGAAGCAGAAGATTTTCTAGAATTAATTGACGATTGCTTTCTTACGCAACACATTAAGGAACCAACACGGGAAAATAATATTTTAGATTTAGTGTTAACTAACAGGGAAACGCAAATTAATGACATCGAAATAGGGAGTGAGCTAGGGAGCAGTGATCACAAAGAAATCAGATTTAGCATAGAATGGAATAGACCAGTAGGAGAAAATTCTGTTAAAGTGCCAGATTTTCGAAAAGCTGATTTTAATAGCCTAAGAAATTTTTTGGGTCAAATTGATTGGAAAGGCTTGGGTATGGGGTGTGGGCCGGTCTTGGAGCGAGACATGAACCCAGCGATAGGTGACTTAAATGGGGATTTCGATGTGGATTCAATATATAACTTATTTAAGAATATTCTAAACAAAGCACAGGAACGTAGTATACCATACAAATTGAATAGATCGTATACTAATGACCCAAAGTGGATAACAAAGAATTTGAAGAACCTTATAGGTAAAAAGAGAGCTTGGTACAAAAGGATTAAAAATGGGGAGGTCACTTTAGAACAGGAATTCGTACAACTGGTTAGAAATGTTAAAAAAGAGATAAGGAAAGCAAAAAGAAACTATGAAGTTCGCATAGCAGGGCAAGCAAAGACAAATCCTAAAGGGTTTTTTCAGTTATATCGTACTAAGAGTAGGGAAAGGATAGGTCCATTAAAAACTGAGACAGGTCAAATAACAGATAGTGATGAAGAGATGAGTAGTATTTTTAATAAATATTTTGTATCTGTATTTACTAAAGAGGAACTTAACAATATGCCTTCAGCCGAACAAGTCTATGTGGGTGGGGACGAGGACAGGTTGACGAGTTTAGCAGTTACCAGGGAGGATGTTCTTAAACAAATAGTAAAACTCAAACCAAACAAATCCCCAGGGCCGGATGAAGTGTTTGCTAGGGTGCTTAAAGAATGCAAAGAGGAGCTTTGTGACCCACTGTCAACCATATTTAATAAATCAATACAGTCAGGCAGAGTGCCAGAGTTTTGGAAAGTTGCTAATGTGATACCAGTTTTTAAGAAAGGAGATAGATCACTTGCGTCTAACTATCGACCAATTAGCCTAACGTCTATTGTGGGAAAGTTACTCGAATCTATAATACCCTCAGAAAGTAAAGGAAGTACCTAAGCAAACATTAGTTGTGGGAGATTCCCAGATAAGGTATTTGGATAGAGCGTTTTGTGCTAGAGATAGGGGGAACAGGTTAAGGGTTTGCTATCCCGGAGCTGGCATTGGTGATATTATAAACAACATGAATGATATTATGGCTGGTAATGGGAACAATCCCATTATTTGCATTAGCGTGGGAGGAAATGATGTTGGTCGAGTTAGGAGTGAGGAACTGATTCAGAGGTATAAAACAGCCATAGAATTAGTTAGGAGCAAGGGAGGAATCCCGATCATATGTGGCATTCTTCCAAGAAAGGGAGTGGGAAATGAATGGATATCGAGGGCACTTGGTGTCAATTGCCGGCTGGAAAGATATTGCAAATCAAATGCAATATCTTTCATAGACAACTGGGAACACTTCTATGGAAAAAATGAAATGTATGCTCGTGATGGGGTGCATCTATCGAGAGCTGGGGTTGTTGCTGTTGCGAACTCGTTGGAAGAAGTGGTTAGAGGTGTTTGTTTGGGTTTAAACTGTTAGTAGATAGAGGTATGGGAATTGATTTGGAGGAAGGAGGTAATAAAAGTATGTGTTTGTGGGAGAAAGGAATTGGCAAAATGATCAGGGAAAGAGAAGGTCCGCAAAATAACAATTCACTTAGGGTATATTACACTAACAGTAGAAGTCTAAGAAATAAAATTAACGAATTAAATGCTCTTGTCTGCACAGAAAAAATAGATATTATTGCACTTACCGAAACGTGGATGAA
>NW_027189179.1:472756-585520 GCF_040958095.1 Procambarus clarkii | reverse complement strand
TGGGAGGAGTGGAGAAGGAGGGACCGAGCAACAATGCAACCCGCTCTTGCACAAGACAGCATATATATGACTTAATGCTTATAGTCAGTATGTTACTTATCAATTAGTACATATGTGGTATATTCCCAGTTATTTTTTTTCAAGGCACTAACTCTTCCTCACGTACCAATTTACGTCTAATAGTACCCGTCCATCGCCTTAGACAACATAATATTAATGAGTGGTTCAATTTTAAGGAATATTGCAGTTTTCAGGTAGCACATGGGTTGTGAAATTTGCCTCCTGTAGTCCATGCTCTTGGAATATTACAGATTCAGCTACATCCTATTGAAGGCTCGTAGTTTTCGTTTGAGAAATATTAATTGTTCCCAGTAAATTATAATAAGCACTATAAATTGTTACATGTTCTGTTAGTAGGCCTGTTATCACTAGACCTACTAGAATCACTGATAGCACTGCCACGACTCTAGATCACATCTGGACCAACATAACCTCTCCCTTACTTCAGGTATAATCATCGATAGCACTACAGACCATTACCCCACATTTCTCTTAACTAACATTAACAAACCACTTCTAGAGACAAGGGAGTTAAGCTTTAGGCTGCACAATGAAACTGCTACAGGCAATTTTATAGCTGCTGCTGCTAATGTCAACTGGGAGTCCGAGTTAGGTAACATAGGGGACATCAACCTAGCAGTGCAATCTTTTCTTCAAAAAAAACTCAGCCTTTATAACACCCACTGTCCTATGCTAACGAAACAAGCCACAACCAAAAGGCGAAACAATCCTTGGCTTACAAAGAGAATACCTAAATCCATTAATAAAAATACATGACCTTGAGAAGAAGTATAGGTTAGGAATCGTCTCCAAAGAATTTTCAAAGAATTGCTCGTTATTGCTATCTAAAATAATTAGAAGAGCCAAAACTAAATACTACGAAGATAAATTTACCCAAACAAAGGGCAACATTAAAAAAACATAGAGCACAATTTCACAAATATTGGGATCAAAGAAGATTTTATATAACAAACCAATCCTCCTGTCCAATAACGATGGTCAGCTTTCAGCCTCTGATACTGCTATTGAGTTCAATATGTTCTTCTCTTCCATTGGGTCATCCCTTGCAAATGATATTCCATCTTCCAGTACTGATGTTCAGGACTATCTTACAGGTAACTATCCACAGTCTCTGTACCTAAAGCCTACAAGTTCCACTGTGTTAATGAGTTAATCCTTTCCCTTAAAACCAAGTCTAGTGCCCTTGAGGAGATATCAAATTTAATTTACAAAAAAAACTCCCGATCTTTAGCCCCTGCTATTGCATTGCTCTTCAACAAATCACTTGAACTCCAAACCTTCCCAGCTACTCTAAAAAAAAGCGAGAGTAACCCCTGTCCACAAATGTGGTGATCTCACTGATGTTAACAACTTCAGACCTATATAGATCCTGCCTAATTTGTCAAAAGTATTTGAAAAACCAATCTACAAGCAGCTTTACTCTTATCTAGCCAAACACAATATACTTAGCTCCTGTCAATATGGCTTCAGACCCAAAAAAAGCACTAACGATGCACTTATTAGTATGATAACTTGATTCATACAGCTCTTGATAAAAATGAGTTACCTGTTGGGTTATTTGTGGCCCTGCGTAAGGCTTTTGACACTGTCAATCACCAAAACCTTCTTCTTAAATTACATCTTTATGGAGTCAGAAGTCACTCTCTGCAATACCTCAAATCTTACCTTACTGACAAGGAATGGCAAGGTTCAGGAATTCCTGAACCTTGCAGGAATTAACCTCACTGAGGACCAAGTCACTCTCCTAAATCTGGGCATAAACTGTCATGTTATGTCCAGACCGAGTGAGATGGCCCGGAAAGTAGAGTTGGAAATTCTGTTGGACGACATATTCGACCTCGAGACACAAAAGAAGGTCACTACCAAAGATACCTTACAAGCAGAACTTATTGCAGAAGGAGGAAAGAATCGAGGCAATTACAGAAGCACCATACTGTCCCCCGAGCTCAAAGCGGCAGCTAAAAGCCTTCGTGAGAACAAGGAGATAGTTGTCAGGAGAGGTGACAAGTCGCCAATATATGACATTCTTAAAAAAGACGAATATCTGGCGAAAATGAACATCATACTCTCTGACCAAACTAAGTTCCAAAGGGTAACGAAGGACACTACAGCCGAATTAAAAGCAAAGGTCAACAAACTGATCGAAACTGTGAACGCCAAGAAATCCGTACTCCACCTGCCAAAGATCATTGGGGAATATAAACCTGGATATGCGTATGGAAATGTCAAGACACACAAGCCTGGAAACCCACTTCGGCCAATCATTAGACAGATACCCACACCCATGTACAGACTGGCGAAGCGACTCAACGGCCTGCTGACTCCTTATGTTCCTTGCGCCTTCAGCCTGAAGTCTCCAAAGGAATTTGTTGACTTACTGTGGGGCACACGGGCCACAGGGATAAGAGCCTCGTTGGACGTAGAATCGATGTTTACCAACGTACATGTGGACGAGACAATCGGGATGATAGCCGACAGAGTGTATCATGATCCAGCCTGTACTCCTCTTGACATACCAGAAAATATTCTGAGGAAACTACTGCAAGCTTGTACTAAAGAGGCACCCTTCTTGAGCCCGGATGGGCACATGTATAAGCAAGTAGATGGGGTCGCCATGGGTTCTCCCCTAGGTGTCCTGTTTGCAAACTTCTACATGGGTACCATCGAGCAAAAAGTCTTAGTCGACATGAACTTGAAACCGGCCATATACTGCAGGTATGTTGACGACATTTTTACACAGGTACCTGATGTCAGACATCTGCAGGAGCTGAAGGAGGCATTTGAGCAGAGTTCCGTGTTGCGTTTCACTTACGAGATGGAAAAGGATGGGAAGCTGCCCTTTCTAGATGTAACAGTCATGGAAAAGAGCGGAGGTTTCCACACTGCAGTCTACACTAAAGAAACGAACATAGGAATGTGCCTAAATGCCAACAGCGACTGCCCAGACAGGTACAAGAGGAGTGTTGTTAACGCATATGTCTACCGTGCTCTCAGCCACAGCTCAGAATGGAAGCAAGTCGACGAAGAACTCTGTAGGGTAAGGCAAGTCCTAGTCAACAACGGCTTCTCCAATGGTTTCGTCGAAGACATCATAAGAAGGAAAGTGAAACGCCATGCAACCTCTGAAGAGACAACTAACACAACACCTATACCCCCTATTAGACTATTTTACAGGAACTTCTTTTCCACAGCTCATAAAACGGAGGAAAGGGTCCTGAAAGATATTGTTAATAGAAACGTTATCCCTACAGACAAAAATCAGAGGATACAACTGACGATTTACTATAAAACCAGAAAAACGGCCAGCCTACTCATGAGAAGCCCTCCAGACACAAAACAGAACGCTTTAAAAGAGACTAACGTCGTCTATGCCTTCAAATGCCCTCTTGGGGACTGTAAGCTCCAAAAAACCCAGTATATAGGCCAGACAACAACATCTCTTTCTAGGCGTTTAACGATGCATAAGCAACAGGGCTCCATTAAGGAACATATAATCTCTTCCCACAACCAAACCATCGCCAGAGAAATCCTAGTAAACAACACAGAAATCATCGATAGATACAGCGATAGCAGGCGGCTTGACGTTTGCGAGGCACTACACATCAAGAAGTCAACACCAGCAATCAACAGCCAATTAATGCACAACTATATTCTACCCACCTCAAGACTCCGCTCCAATATAGAAGCATCAAGAAATATGGACCAATAGGCTTTCTACAAACACTTCTATTCAATACCCATTGTTTCGTGTTCTGTCTTGTGTTGATGAAATTAATACCCTATCAATACCACCTCTTGTTCTGTCTTGTGTTGATGAAATTAATACCCTATTAATGCCACCTCACCCCATCCACCTCACTCAAATGTAGATATAAAAACGGAGATGCGTAAGTTCTATTCAGTTGTGTATTTGTAAACTAAAGTCTTTGAAAATGTAATAAGTTTTACGAAACGCGCTCGTGTCGCGTCAGACTAGAAATAAAAATGAATTTTGGAGAATTGATTTTTGATTTACCTCCAACAGTGAAAAGAAATGTACGAAAGATTGAGAAAATTCGTGTTAGAATTATTAATCTTACTTTTTCGGTCATATTTAATAATATATGTCTACAGGAAAGACTGCTACCAAAATATACTAATATTTATATTTATAAATATATATATATATATATATATATATATATATATATATATATATATATATATATATATATATATTTATATATATATATATATATATATATATATATATATATATATATATATATATATATATATATATATATATATATATATATATATATATATATATATATAGGATGGGTATGGGTTGTATACTTCACTCTCGTGTTTAGGAGTGTTGTGCCTTAAGTTCATAGACACAGTGTTCTCCCATATTAACAGGGACTTGATGAAATAAACGTATAAATGACCCCTCACTTGCTCTAGTGCTCTTGGGAGGTGGTGATCTTTGGAATATATAAATACTCCGAAATTACCATCTCTTTTAAGGGTCTGAGCAGGTGGTGGAGCGGGTTAAGGCGTACCTGTTATGCCAGTTGCTGGAAGGCTTCTGTGCTGGCGAGGGTTCGAGTCTCCTGGTGGGAAAGTGTTCTAAAGTTGTATATATATATATATATATATATATATATATATATATATATATATATATATATATATATATATATATATATATATATATATATATATGACAATGTCAGACCACGGAGGAAAAATGAAACAGGAAATTTCCTTAAGTACTTTCGTATATTAAATACATCTTCAGAAGGTCATTTTACAGATCGAGTGATGGGTATAAATAGGCAGGAGAGAGTGGTGAAGTAAGGTGAGGTACAATACTTGGACAACGCAGAAGGCCCATTGGCCCATCAGATGCACCCAATTAGCCCATCCGATGTAGCCCAATGGCCCATCTGATACAGCAGACATACAAGCATAATACATAGGTAATTATAACATAAAGAGGTAAATATATACAATAAATTAGTGAGACAAATGTTTTTCAATGATTCTACTTAAATCGCCCTTTAGCTGATCTATTAGAAATGGATCTAAGTTATATAGACCACTGCTAATATTCAAATTACTTTCTTTGGTGATCTGTATCAAAGCGGATTCAATTATGTTTCTGTTATAGGTGCTTTTACAATTTGTTATTGAAGACGCACTCTCCCAATCAATTTGGTGAGCTTTTTCTGACAAATGCACAAACAAAGCATTAGATAATTGGCCATGTCTTACAGAGTATTTATGTTGCGATATTCTACATTTTAAATCTTTAGATGTTTGCCCGACATAGAACTTATTACATTCCTTACAAGGTATTTTATAAATGACGCAATTATCACTACGAGGGCTGTTCCTTACTAATAGCTTACCAACAGTGTTTTCGTAGCTAAACATTACATCTATATTAAAAAGTTTCAAGGCCTTGACAATATTCTCAAACCCAGAGAAATATGGTAAACATAACACATTCTTTGGGCGAGTCCTTTCACTGCATACATTATTATAATATGTACGACGAGCTTTGTTACGACAAACTTCCAAAAAATTCAGTGGGTAACAAAGCTTAAGACCAATCGAATCAATATTCTTAAATTCTTCATCTAAGAATTCTGGACTCACAACTCGAAGAGCCCTTAGATACATTGAAGAAAAAATTGACTTTTTTACATTGTATTTATGCCCTGAAAAATAATGAACATAAGATAAATTGTTCGTAGGTTTTCTGTAAACACTAAACTTTAATGAAGAGTTTTCCCTATGAATAAGCACATCTAAGAATGGCAAACATTTATCAATTTCAGTCTCCATAGTAAATTTTATGGAGGTGACTTGGTCATTAAGTTTGGCTACAAATTCGTCTGTGTTTACATCTGAAGGCCAAATACACAAGATATCATCAACATATCTAAACCAAGGAATGATTCCAGGAGTTATTTTTGAAACAAATTTCTTTTCAAAGAATTCCATGTACAGGTTTGAGAGCAATGGCGATAGAGGATTCCCCATTGCCATTCCAAAAGTCTGTAAATAATACTCATTATTAAAGGTAAATTTACATTCTTTAATGCACAACTTAACAAGACTGACAATAATATCAGCAGAAAGAGGTAAGTCATGGCTCATTAGTTCACGAGCAAGATAATCGAGAATATCATCGACCGGTACCTTTGTGAACAAGGAACAAACGTCAAAACTGATTAACTTTACATCAGGAGTGACAGGAACACTATTCAATTTGTTAACTAAATCAAGAGAATTTGTCAAATGAGAAGAGGAGATAGTTCCTAACAAAGGGGACAAGATTTTGGTAAGCCATTTGGAGAGTTTGTAAGAAATGGATCCCACAGAACTGATGATAGGTCTCATGGGATTGTTAGGCTTATGCGTCTTGACAAGACCATATAGATATGGTAATGAAGGTGATGAAGTAGTAAATTGATTAAGAATCAATTTACTACTTCATCACCTTCATTACCATATCTATATGGTCTTGTCAAGACGCATAAGCCTAACAATCCCATGAGACCTATCATCAGTTCTGTGGGATCCATTTCTTACAAACTCTCCAAATGGCTTACCAAAATCTTGTCCCCTTTGTTAGGAACTATCTCCTCTTCTCATTTGACAAATTCTCTTGATTTAGTTAACAAATTGAATAGTGTTCCTGTCACTCCTGATGTAAAGTTAATCAGTTTTGACGTTTGTTCCTTGTTCACAAAGGTACCGGTCGATGATATTCTCGATTATCTTGCTCGTGAACTAATGAGCCATGACTTACCTCTTTCTGCTGATATTATTGTCAGTCTTGTTAAGTTGTGCATTAAAGAATGTAAATTTACCTTTAATAATGAGTATTATTTACAGACTTTTGGAATGGCAATGGGGAATCCTCTATCGCCATTGCTCTCAAACCTGTACATGGAATTCTTTGAAAAGAAATTTGTTTCAAAAATAACTCCTGGAATCATTCCTTGGTTTAGATATGTTGATGATATCTTGTGTATTTGGCCTTCAGATGTAAACACAGACGAATTTGTAGCCAAACTTAATGACCAAGTCACCTCCATAAAATTTACTATGGAGACTGAAATTGATAAATGTTTGCCATTCTTAGATGTGCTTATTCATAGGGAAAACTCTTCATTAAAGTTTAGTGTTTACAGAAAACCTACGAACAATTTATCTTATGTTCATTATTTTTCAGGGCATAAATACAATGTAAAAAAGTCAATTTTTTCTTCAATGTATCTAAGGGCTCTTCGAGTTGTGAGTCCAGAATTCTTAGATGAAGAATCTAAGAATATTGATTCGATTGGTCTTAAGCTTTGTTACCCACTGAATTTTTTGGAAGTTTGTCGTAACAAAGCTCGTCGTACATATTATAATAATGTATGCAGTGAAAGGACTCGCCCAAAGAATGTGTTATGTTTACCATATTTCTCTGGGTTTGAGAATATTGTCAAGGCCTTGAAACTTTTTAATATAGATGTAATGTTTAGCTACGAAAACACTGTTGGTAAGCTATTAGTAAGGAACAGCCCTCGTAGTGATAATTGCGTCATTTATAAAATACCTTGTAAGGAATGTAATAAGTTCTATGTCGGGCAAACATCTAAAGATTTAAAATGTAGAATATCGCAACATAAATACTCTGTAAGACATGGCCAATTATCTAATGCTTTGTTTGTGCATTTGTCAGAAAAAGCTCACCAAATTGATTGGGAGAGTGCGTCTTCAATAACAAATTGTAAAAGCACCTATAACAGAAACATAATTGAATCCGCTTTGATACAGATCACCAAAGAAAGTAATTTGAATATTAGCAGTGGTCTATATAACTTAGATCCATTTCTAATAGATCAGCTAAAGGGCGATTTAAGTAGAATCATTGAAAAACATTTGTCTCACTAATTTATTGTATATATTTACCTCTTTATGTTATAATTACCTATGTATTATGCTTGTATGTCTGCTGTATCAGATGGGCCATTGGGCTACATCGGATGGGCTAATTGGGTGCATCTGATGGGCCAATGGGCCTTCTGCGTTGTCCAAGTATTGTACCTCACCTTACTTCACCACTCTCTCCTGCCTATTTATACCCATCACTCGATCTGTAAAATGACCTTCTGAAGATGTATTTAATATACGAAAGTACTTAAGGAAATTTCCTGTTTCATTTTTCCTCCGTGGTCTGACATTGTCACATTCTTAATCACGTGTTTATTTTCGTGATATACACATATATATATATATATATATAATATATATATATATATATATATATATATATATATATATATATATATATATATAATATATATATATATATATATATATATATATATATATATATATATATATATATATATATATATATATATATATATATATATATATATATATATATTCCAAGAGTATGACTTAATCAAAATAGAAATGTACTACTAATCAAGGGACCCAGAATGTGGAATGACCTTCCCAATCATGTTAAAGACTGTACCTCTCTCAACCAGTTTAAGATAAAAACTAAGCACTACCTAATAAATTCCCTGTAACATACCCTACCCCTATATTGTCAACTTATGTCTGTTATTTTTAAACAACGCTGTTTGTCGACCTAATTGTATTGGTCGACAAACCAATATTGGTGTATATGGTGGTCTACAACCAACTGTAAGATGGGTATGCTGTTGTTGTTGATTTAGGGTCGACGACGATGTAGGATGGGTATAGGGTCCACTACCACCTGTTAAGTGGGTAAGGGATCCATACCACTTGTAGGATGGGTTTAGGCCCACAACTCCCCATAGGATGGGTATGGGGACCACTATCATCCAAAGGTTGGGTATGGGGCCCACTACCGCCTACTGGATGGGTATATGGTCCACTACCACCCACAGGATGAGTGTGACGTCCTCTACCGCCTGCAGGATGGGTATGGAGACTACTACTGCCCACTGGATGGGTATATGTTCCACTTCCACCCTCAGGATGCATGTGGCGTCCACTATACTGCCAACAGAATGGGTATGGGGGTCCACAATCACCCACAGGATGACAATTTTGTCCACTACCGCCCACAGGATGGGTATGCCTCCATTGCCGCCCACAGGATGAGTATAGGGTACAGTACCGCCACTGAATTAGTATATGGTTAACTACCACCTACATGATGAGTATATCGTCTACTACCACCCACAGGATAGGTATGGGGTTAACTACCACCCACAGGACGCGTATGGGGTTCACTACCGCCCACAGGGTGGGTATTGGAGCCACTACCGCCCACAGGATGGGTATGGCGTCCACTACTGCCCACATGATAAGTATGATCTACAGATTATTCTGATAGAATTTACCTACTTAAAATTATCTGTTAGATTAAGGACCTGCCCAAAACGCTGTGCGTACTAGTGGTTTTACAAGAGTGCAATTACTGTACTATGCTATGTATTCTCACAAACCCAATGTACCTTCTTGTATAAAAATAAATAAATAAGTAAATGATGTCCACTACCGCCCACAGGATGGGTATGTTATGATATCCTTAGCATTTTTATGCCAATTTGACAATTAATTTCAGTAACACGATCAACAACGCTCATTACTTTGTCATTAAAGTATTTATTTTGGAAACAGGTGTATTTTAGTTATCCTAATATAGAACACAAATGTCATAGACTCATTCTGTGAGTGATAGTTTATTGTGCACCCCATACTCATCCTGTGAGTCTTTGTTTACATGCACCTCATACTCACCCTCTGTGTGGCAATGTATTGTGCAACCCATACTCATCTTCTTACCAGTAGTTTGTGCAATCCATACTCATCCAGTGAGTGGTAGTATATGTGAGAACCGACCTGTAAAATTTATATTTATTTAATTTATATGATTTTTTAGAATTTATATTTACATTAATTTATATATTTCGATAGCAATTTGTATGACGTTAAGTGGACTGTATTTCTGCAATAATCTCACAAATCGATCCACTACACATTAGGGGGGGAGTTATATTGAATTTATATATATGCAGCCAATCAAACTACAGTATTAAACTACATATATTAGTATACATTGAGGAGGTTCCTTATCTTATTACACAGCAGGCTTAGTCCACCAGATATAACTACGATGTAGACACCAAATTTCCTCGTGTGAGGCAGCTTCTGTCACCCAGTAACTGATACACAAAGTTTGCTTCCTCTTCTTGACCTGTCAAAAGGGCGCTAGCTAAAAGCCAGAATCCTAATATATGACAGCTATATCAGAGAAAACACTGTATAATGAATAATAAAGACCAAAGGCTTAATAATCACCTTTTTTTTAAGAGGCTGTTCGCATTCTAACCGGTTCGCCCTATCTACTGACATTTATGGCCATAAATGATTAGATAAATGGGTTTCGGCAGAACAGTTCCCTTGTGATTGTTGACAGCGTGTTGATGATGGCAGACCTTTGGTTTCCATAACACTTCGTCCAAGAGAAATTAACAGGAGCCGAATTTGCTCCCTGCCTCAGGTCTAACAACAATGGCTGACCACTCCCTCACCACTGACGCTACTGGCCTACATTGTCCAGATATCAGAAAGTGATAGAAAGGTCACATTTACTCTATTTTAATACTGATAGTTAAGTTAGTTAAAATAAGATGTTTTTAGGATGGTAAAGTCCAAAGACTAATGTATTTAGGAATAATTCCCAACAGAATAGCTGGTGAATTTATTATAGTATGTGGCAATGATATCCTGTTTTCTATAGATGGAAAATTCCACTACAAGCTACATTTTCTATGGGTTAACTTGTTTAAACAATGCAGCAAAATTATCTGCAATTGTATAATATTATTAAATGGTGTCGGATTTTCTGACATAATTCCTGGGGGCTGCTCATGGGGCTCTGCTCAGAACAGACGAACACCGATACTCCTCCTTCGAATTATTAGATTATTTGATGTTAGTAGTTAGTAATCACACATTTGTGTGTCTGTTCGTACAGGACGGATGTCCCGTACTAGAGTTGCAGGGGTTAGAAGTCTATGGCAATTTTATTTTCCTGTTAACTGTTGATAGCCTAAAATTCAAGCCTAATTACATATTATTTAACCCAAAAGACTGAATGTGATCAAGTACAACAGTCAAGTATGATTCAGGGACTGTAGTGAGATCAGTGACATTAGATATAACTTGAAGCTTGTTCAGGTAACTGGTCACTGATATATAAACACTGAGGCACATGGAATACATCTTGATTAAATAATAAATGTATCAAAATCAGTCATCAGATTTATGGGGGTTAATTTAGTTAATTGATTCAGAGGATTGAATAGCCCATCATTAAACTCAAGTATGGTTCTGAGACGGCAGTGGGTTCAGTGACATTGGTCACAGTGACTTGTAGCTCTTTTGGCTACTGTTCACTGATTTGCCACTGAAGGCCTCATGAACTCATCTTCAGCTTTAAATAATGATATTAACATCAACCTCTGTTACTATAGTCAACTGTAATCTCCTTAGTATAATGCTACTGGAGAAATATAATCAGCTGACAAATTTAGATTTCTACTGGTATTGTTTATCTGCAGCCATAGGTCTCCTCAGGCTTAATACTGGGCCTGAGAGTAATTTACCTCCTGCAGAATTTAACATGGTAATGCCCTGATATTTAGTAGGGCTACCGATGAATCGATGGCAATAGCCTGTCCCTACAAGGAGACCGAAGTCGGTGAGGTGATCAGACTTAATATTATCTGCCAATTTTATTCCTCTGTTTCTCAGGAATTTGGCTGTTGCTCTCAGACCTTGAACTTGTAGGTCTACTGGTATTTTATCCACCACAATGCCTTTTGCTCCACAGACGTACCTGCCTAAACGTACTGATGGTTGTACCACCAGGTAGACTTGACGTCCTGCATCTGTTACAAACCCTGAGATATTGAATGACGTCTGGGCTACAGGCCTTAATTGTAGTTCATCTTCCATCTTTTTAGTGACATGTTCTCTGGGACCCTTGGTCAAAAAACCCACGGGTATGGACCTTGGCCCTCTTATTCAGGATGGTAATTTGGGCAGTAGGCAAAGTCGTATTACCTTTAGACTTCGCTGATTGGACACTCGTTGTTTGTTGCACCTTGCAGTACTGTACTGTGGTGGAAATGCTATCTTCCACCTTGGGGTTTGGAGACGTTGTTTTGATGTCTCTGCACAATGCTGCATGGTGCTGACCTTTGTTACACCTATTACAGGTGTGTAATTGGGTCTCACAGTCCTTCATGTAATGTTTCCTGAGGCACCTCGTGAAATGTTGCAAATCTTTGAGTCGCTCAACACGGGCGTAACTATCAGGAAAATTAGGGCAGTGGTACATTGAATGTTTCTCATTGCAAAACAAACATGTTCTATAGCTTCCAGTACCCTTTGGTGTCACGTTCTTGGGTGACACAGTAACTATAGGCTTGGAGGGTCCCACTGCATATACGC
Source organism: Procambarus clarkii (assembly GCF_040958095.1). Classification (NCBI taxonomy): domain Eukaryota; kingdom Metazoa; phylum Arthropoda; class Malacostraca; order Decapoda; family Cambaridae; genus Procambarus; species Procambarus clarkii. The sequence continues at coordinate 572,926 of NW_027189179.1, read as the reverse complement.
CCACACTGCCACTGTTCCACTTTGGTGATGAATTATATTGTCTAGATTGATTTGGAGTACCTTTGGTACTCTGTGGTTTACTATTATTGGTTTCTGAGGGTTTACTTGGTGGCTTTAACTTGTCATGTGTTCGTAACTGATGAACTACTGACTTTAAACCCTCAGATATTTCATTCATGGAAAAGATGCTTCTATTGTAATGAGCACTCATTTGTCTCAATACGTCCCTAGGTATTTTCTCCAGGACAATTATTTTCAAGACCCACTCAGCCCCGTTTGTATCTGCTGTCAGGCTGAGGGCATTGATCAGTGACTCTACCTCCAGCTTGAAGACTTGGAGTGAATCAGCTGAAGCCACCGGTGGGGGTAAATGCAACAGCTCATGAACTACATGTGATGTTCCTACTTCTGGATCAGCATAATTATCCTTGAGGAGTTTTATTGCCAGATCATAGCCGTCATTAGTTAATCTCAGATGGGATACTACTGTTTTAGCCTCACCTGATAATCGGCCTTGCAAATAAGAGAATTTACTACTCTTTGGTAAAGATTGTTTTGAGTCCACAAGGTCAACGAATTTGTTCCAAAATTCGTCCCAATCTTCCTCGTCTTTTCCTGAGAAAGTGGGTAAATTAATTGGAGGGAGTCGAGCTTCTGCATGACTCGTATTAGATGCACCTGTTGTTATTGTTGCTGTTGCCTTGTTCTAGGCAATTAATTTGACGTAAGGCTGTAACGTGGCCTGAGTGTGATCTTCATAACTCGCTAGATCAACCATAATGTCGTCTATTTCTGTTTCTGATAAATTGGTGTTGGCAAGTTAAGCCACATATGTTGCTATTTGGCATTTGATTTGCTCAGATTTACCTGCAGCTGCTTGATAATAGCTTTCCAGGTCAGCATAATCAACTGGTGATTGTTGTGACAAATCTTCACATTTCTTGATCTGTCTTGTTAAGTGGCCTTTAAGACCTGCAAGGGTTCTTTTCATTCTCCCTGCATTATCCATATTGGCTAGTTGGTAAAGCATTGTGGGGCTTGTACTTGGGTCGCTCATAATACTGAACAAGTACTGATGGTAGCCTAGGGTAAAATTTCTGCGCTCACTAGGCTGTAATCCTACCTCTACCAGAGGTTAGCACTTAAAATTAATACACATTATATATATATACAATCATACACACTAATGATTTGAGTGATAAACCAGTGTCACTGGAAGTACCTTTAGGTTAGCTCTTCTATATCACCCTAGGATGGTATAGACACTAATTAATCATTCAAAGGTGTAATGATCATAAGTAAATTATTATATATACACAACTCAACTCGAGTTGATAAAAATTACACCCAAAATAGGGTCTGCACCTTTCATTAATGGCGCTAGGTTGTTCAATATAGTACAATTAGACTATAGTAATAATGAGACTAGGATGAACAATAAATAGTTCAACTAGTCAATGGCAATAGGGGACTAGGTTATCTATAAACACTGGTCAATGTATATCCTACCCTGTTGTGGGTTGGCAATTGGTAAATATTATATTGAGAACACTAGTGCAATATATATTAAATAATTTTCTATTTTGGAGAAATAATATACACAATTATTGATAATAGCCTCTTAATTAGCCTCTATGAAACTTCTAATATTATCAAGAAGTATTAAATATTATTAGTGACCTCACGAAATAAACTCCACAAAATTCGTGGATAATCTCTCGCGAAATTAGCACCACGAAATCTGTGAACAATCTCCCGAAGACACAGCCACTAATTTGGCTGGCTTCAATATTAGCGCTATCATTTCACGGAATAACACGCCACCAAATATCTGTGGGTGACCCTGAAACCGCTGATGAAGCTGGACTGATCTGTGGAGTTCCTGAGGTCGCTCGAGGGAGGCTAAGCCGCCGGTCATTGACTGGCTTTGTTGTTCACTAATTTATTACACTAGTTTATTTAATGAAACCACTGGTTAACTGGTTCATCCGGTACTAAGATGACCAAATAATGTGGGTTCAAAGGACCAAATAATCCGGTTCCGAAGGTCCTAAATAATGTGGGAACCGACCTGTGAGATTTATATTTATTTAATTTATATGAATTTATAGAATTTATATTTATGTTAATTTATATATTTCGATAGCAATTTGTATGATGTTAAGTGGACTGTATTTCTGCAATAATCTCACAAATCGATCCACTACACATTAGAGGGGGTTTATATTGAATTTATATATATGCAGCCAATCAAACTATAGTATTAAACTACATATATTAGTATACATTGAGGAGGTTCCTTATCTTATTACACAGCAGGCTTAGTCCACCAGATATAACTAGGATGTAGACACCAAATTTCCTCGTGTGAGGCAGCTTCCGTCACCCAGTAACTGATACACAAAGTTTGCTTCCTCTTCTTGACCTGTCAAAAGGACGCTAGCTAAAAGCCAGAATCCTTATATATGACAGATATATCAGAGAAAACACTGTATAATGAATCATAAAGACCAAGGCTTAATTACCTTTTTTTAAGAAGCTGTTCGCATTCTAACCGGATCGCCCTATCTACTGACATTAATGGCCAAAAATGATTAGATAAATGGGTTTCGACAAAACACTTCCCTTGTGATTGTTGACAGCGTGTTGACGATGGCAGACCTTTGGTTTCCATAACACTTCGTCCAAGGGAAATTAACAGGAGCCGAATTTGCTCCCTGCCTCAGGTCTGACAACAATGGCTGACCACTCCCTCACCACTGACGCTACTGGCCTATATTGTCCAGATATCAGAAAGTGATAGAAGGGTCACATTTACTCTATTTTAATACTGATAATTAAGTTAATTAAAATAAGATGTTTTTAGGTTGGTAAAGTCCAAAGACTAATGTATTTAAGAATAATTCCCAACAGAATAGCTGGTGAATTTATAATAGTATGTGGCAATGATATCCCATTTTCTATAGACTAAAAATTCCACTACAAGCTACATTTTCTATGGGTTAACTTGTTTATACAATGTAGCAATATTATCTGCAATTGCATAATATTATTAAATGGTGTCGGATTTTCCAACAGTTAACTGTGCGCCTCTTACTCAACCTGTGAGTCACAGTACATTGTGGAACCCTTTCTCATGGTGTGAATCTTTGTTTACTGGGCGAAACGCGTTACTGTTACGAAACGCTGTGCATACTAGTGGCTTTACAAGAATGTAAACACATCATGCTATGTACTTTCATAAACCCAATGTAACTTCTAGTATATATATAAATAAATAAATACATAGTTTCTTGTGCAATTCATACTCATCCTGTGAGTGGTAGTTCATTGTGTTCCCTATACTCATCTTGTGAGTGGTAGTTCATTGTGTTCCCTATACTCATCTTGTGAGTGGTAGTTCATTTTCCACTCCATACTCATTAAGAAGTATATTTTACCAGCATTGTAATATAAATTAAGAACAAAGGCTTAACTGGATTACGGACCCCTAATAAAAAGAAGAGCCACCACTAATTATCAGAAGAAACGGCCTAGGCTCCACTTCTGCCTTCGACAGATGCCACCAGAGGTGCATGGGTAGTTTATTGTGCACCCCCGCACCTCCAGCCTTGTGAAGGGGGCATTGGAATGTGGACATGAGAACCAATTCCCCCCCCCCCTCTCCTGTTAATAATAATACTAATAGTAATCGTAATGTTTGTAACTCATTATCTGTGCATGTACTTTTACCTGAAAAAAATAAATTTGAATTTGAGTTGTTCATGACCTTTCTAGTGGGTCGAGACTGGTCCCATTAACACCTGAGATAGGTGCGAATAAATTGATATGATGAATAAATATGAATAAATGATAATGATGATACAGTGCAAATTAAGGTATTATTGAAACCGTTAAATCCCAAATATATCTTAATTCTAAAAACTTTAAATATTGGATACTTGGGTCTCTCCATGTGGTGAGATGCGATGTGCAGGTGGTGTTCACTGCTAGGTGAACTGCTGTTCACCTAGCAGGTACCCGGGAGTTAGTTAACTGTTATTGGGATGTATATCCTGAGGCACTGTATACAGTGTTCACAACAGAACAATGTGTAATCAGATCATTGTATATAACAAATTGAGAAAGAATGAAGGATAGATCTGAAAATTTGGTTTATAATAAACTCACACATTTATTGGGTCTTTTCTTTGCCTTCATTCAAGCACTACGGCTTTACAGTAGTTATTATTACATTATTCAATACAGTATAATTTTGATTATTATTAGTATTATTATTAACAGGAGAGAGGGGGGGGGGGAGTTGTTTCTCATGTCCACATTCCAATGCCATCTTCACAAGGCTGGAGGTGCGGGGGTGCACAATAAACTACCCATGCACCTCCTACGGCAGCTTGTCGAAGGCGGAAGTGGAGCTTAGGCCATTTCTCCTGATAATTAGTGATGACTCTTATTTTGATTAGGGGTCCGTAATCCAGTTAAACCTTTATTCTTAATTAATATTACAATGCTGGTAAAATATACTTCTTGATGAGTATGGAGTGTAAAATGAACTACCACTCACAAGATGAGTATAGGGAACACAATGAACTACCACTCACAGGATGAGTATAGGGAACACAATGAACTACCACTCACAGGATGAGTATGAATTCCACAAGAAACTATGTATTTATTTATTTATATAAATACAAGAAGTTACATTGGGTTTATAATAATAATAATAATAATAATTTTTATTTAGGTAAGGTACATACATAAAGAGATTTTACAAAGTTTGTTGGCTTTATAGATAGAGCTAGTACATACAATGCCTAAAGCCACTATTACGCAAAGCGTTTCGGGCAGGAAAAACATTAATGACTAAAGCTTAAAACTAATGGGTAAAAAGAAAAGATGTGATGAGTACATATAAAAAAAAGAGGTAAAAGAGGGGGGGAACATTTTTGAGAAAGCAGCACAAATACAATTACAAATTATTACAGAAAATTACATTCAAACAGCGCTGATTTGAAAAACAAAAAACATACATGGGTTGACAACAGAGGGGTAAGGTGGGTTACATGGAATTTATTAGGTATAGCTTCGTCTTTAACTTAAACTGGTTGAGAGAGGTACAGTCTTTAACATGGTTGGGAAGGTCATTCCACATTCTGGGCCCCTTGATTTGTAGAGCATTTCTGGTTTGATTAAATCGTACTCTAGGAATATCAAAACTGTATTTATTTCTGGTGTGGTGCTCATGGGTTCTGTTACAACCTTCTATGAAGCTTTTGAGATCAGGATTGGCATTATAGTTTAGCGTTTTATATATGTATAATACACATGAGAGAATGTGCAGTGACTTAATGTCTAACATATTCAGAGATTTGAGTAGGGGTACCGAGTGATGTCTGGGGCCAGAATTGGATATTGTCCTAATAGCAGCTTTGTGTTGAGTAATTAGAGGACGTAAGTGATTTTGGGTAGTAGAGCCCCAAGCACAAATACCATAATTGAGATATGGATAGATAAGGGAGTAATAGAGAGTCACCAGGGCAGGGCGTGGTACATAATATCTGATCTTAGAAAGAATGCCCACAGTTTTTGAAACATTTTTTGATATGTTTAGAATGTGTCCCTGGAAATTCAGCTTGTGGTCAATGAGAATGCCAAGGAATTTGCCATCTAATTTGTTACAAATTTGGGTATTGTTTAATTTGAGATTTATTTGATTAGAGGATTTATTGCCAAACAGAATATAGAAAGTTTTGTCAATGTTAAGGGTGAGTTTGTTGGCAGTTAGCCACAGATGGACTTTATTAAGCTCAGTATTTACTGTGGCATTTAGAGCAAGGGGATCAGGACTGGAGTAAATGAAGGTTGTGTCATCAGCAAATAGAATTGGTTTGAGGTGTTGGGAGGCATTTGGAAGGTCATTAATGTAGATGAGAAAGAGGAGAGGGCCAAGTATGCTGCCCTGGGGAACACCAATGTTGATGGGTAGTGTGGGAGAAATTGTATTATTCACAGAAACACATTGGAGCCTGTCAGTAAGGTAGGATTTGAGGTATTGTAGGGAGTGTCCTCTGACAACATAATGATTTAATTTAAGAAGAAGGTTTTGGTGGTTGACAGTATCGAAAGCTTTACGCAGGTCCACAAATAACCCAACAGGGAACTCATTTTGATCAAGAGCTGTATGAATCGAGTTAAGCATACTAATAAGTGCATCGTTAGTGCTTTTTTTGGGCCTGAAGCCATATTGGCAAGGGCTAAGTATATTGAGTTTGGCTAGATATGAGTAAAGCTGCTTATAGATTAGTTTTTCAAAAATTTTTGACAAGTTTGGCAGGATTGATATAGGTCTGTAGTTGTTAACATCTGTGAGATCACCACATTTGTGGACAGGCGTTACTCTCGCTTTTTTTAGAATATCTGGAAAGGTTTGGAGTTCAAGTGACTTGTTGAAGAGCAAAGCAATAGCAGGGGCTAAAGATCTGGAGGCTTTTTTGTAGATTAAAGTTGGTATCTCCTCAAGGGCACCAGACTTGGTTTTAAGGGAAAGGATAATCTCATTGACGTCAGTGGAATTAATAGGCTTTAGGTACAGAGACTGTGGATAGTTACCTGTAAGATAGTCCTTAATGTCAGTACTGGAAGATGGAATATCATTAGCAAGGGATGAACCAATGGAAGAGAAGAACCTATTGAACTCAATAGCAGAATCAGAGGCTGAAAGCTGACCATCGTTATTAGACAGGAGAGTCGGTTTGTTATTTATAGACTTCTTTGATCCCAATATTTGTGAAATTGTTCTCCAAGTTTGTTTAATGTTGCTCTTTATTTGGGTAAATTTATCTTCGTAGTATTTAGTTTTGGCTCGTCTAATTATCTTAGATAGCAATAATGAGTAATTCTTTGAGAATTCTTTGGAGACAATTCCTAACCTATACTTCTTCTCAAGGTCATGTTTTTTATTAATAGATTTAAGTATTCCCTTTGTAAGCCAGGGATTGTTAAGCCTTTTGGTTGTGACTTGTTTTGTAAGCATAGGACAGTGGGTATTATAAAGGCTAAGAGTTTTTTGAAGAAAAGATTGAACTGCTAGGTTGATGTCCTCTATGTTACCTAACTCGGACTCCCAGTTGACATTATCAGTAGCAGTTATAAAATTGTCTATAGCAGTTTCATTGTGTAGTCTAAAACGTATCTCTCTTGACTCAAGAGGTGGTTTGCTAATGTTAGTTAAGAGAAATGTGGGGTAATGGTCTGTAGTGCTATCGGTGATTATACCTGAAGTAAGCGGAGAGGTTATGTTTGTCCAGATGTGATCTAGAGTCGTGGCAGTGCTATCAGTGATTCTAGTAGGTCTAGTGATTAAGGGTATGAGGAAGCAGGAATTCATACAGTTGAGGAAGCTAACAGCAGTAGGGTGTTCTGGCTCGCAGAGGTCAATATTAAAGTCCCCTGGAATAATTAGGTGGTTTTTGTTCAGTCTGTTATCAAGTATTAGATTTCTAAGGTTTGAGTTGAATTCGGACACATCAGTGTTAGGAATTCTATAAACTGCACCCACAGACAGGACAGACTCGGCACCCTTGACTCTGAAGCTGGCGAAGATATACTCCCCATAGCAGTCTCTAGTTCTAATTTCTTTTAAGCATGTTAGTTCTTGGTGGTAGTAAAGAGCAGTGCCATCACCTCTCTGAAGTTGACGACAGTTTTGAATTGCTGAGTAGTTAGGCATGTTAAAGAGTTGAGTAGTATCCTCTTTCAACCATGTTTCAGTAAGTATAATAAAAGAGAATTTGTTGTCAATAGCTTCAATCAAGGCACTAACATCATCGAAGTGTTTACCTAGGGATCTAACATTCAAATTGATTACAGAGATATTGTGATTATGAGTTAATACATTGTTTACATCATGTGCTGAAAAATATCTGCAATTTAGATCATTAAAGTGATTATTGTCATAGATAGTGGATAAGAGGTTAAGTTCTGGGTCTATACTTGACTGCATAAAAAAAGCTGATTGCAGGAAAAACAAGGAAAGAAAGGCAAATTACAAGGTAGAAATAAGCTATAAAATAGGGAAAAAAAAATGTACACAATACTGTGCAAAACAAACACAAAAGGGGCTTACAGGGGTACAATGGAGTAAGGGAGTATGGCTAGGCTAGGCAACCTAGGTAATAAATGAGATTAAAGAAAAAACATATAAACATGGACTATACAAAACACAAGATATAGATATACAAAACAAAAATATAAACAAGACTAAGCAATACAAAAACAAATTGAGCAAAAATGAAAAATGAGGTAGATTGCTTACAAGTACTCTCAGGTACACTGTAAGTAACAATAGATAGATAATATATATCAATATAGATAAGAATGTCACGATACAATAAGATGAGCAGTTACAGGAACAGATGAAAGCAAATCTGCTGTAAAATAGAAAGTAATTATAGCAAAACACAACAATATAATAATATAACAATACAATAAGAGCTTACAAAGTATTGAGTCTGCTAAATTAGAGAATAATTATGGCAAAACACAACAATAAATGCAAGTAAACAAAAGAATTGAAACAATTAGAGGTAGAATTAAGGTCACTAGATAGCCATGGAGGATACACAAGTTTGGTGGAGAGAACAAAAAATCAGTAGAGACTGACAAGATGAATGTATAAAAAAATTTGACAAATGATAATTGTAAAGTAAAATAATCTTAAAGATAAAATTTTTTATTAAGCTTAGTTTTAACTTATAATTAGTATGAATTTAATTAAAAGAACAAAAATGAGATCAATAATTGATTTCAATAAATGATATAGATCAATACAAATAAATTTAAAATATAATTGGAATAGGGTAAGATTAGATTTAAGAGTAAAATTTTACAATGAAACTGAGGTAGATGCTTGCATAAGTGCATGGAGACTTGATGGATTATTTAGGAAATTATATGAGATTATATGATATGATTATAAGTTTATGAAAGTACATAGCATGATGTGTTTACATTCTTGTAAAGCCACTAGTATGCACAGCGTTTCGTAACAGTAACTCGTTTCGCCCAGTAAACAAAGATTCACACGATGAGAAAGGGTTCCACAATGTACTATGACTCACAGGATGAGTAAGAGGTGCACAATAAACTACCACTCACAGGATGAGTATAGATTGCACAAACTACTGGTAAAAATATGAGTATGGGTTGCATATTACATTACCACACAAAGGGTGAGTATGGGGTGCATGTAAACAAAGTCTCACAGGATGAGTATAGGGTGCACAGTAAACTATCACTCACAGAATGAATCTATGACATTTGTGCTCTATATTAGGATAACTAAAATACACCTGTTTCCAAAATAAATACTTTTATGACAAAGTAATGAACGTTGTTGATCGTGTTACTGAAATTAACTGTCAAATGGGTATAAAAATGCTTAGGATAACATAACATACCCAACCTGTGGGCGGTAGTGGGCATCATACTTATCATGAGGTCGGCAGTGGATGCCATACCCATCCTGTGGGCGGTAGTGGACCCCATACTCATTCTCTAGGCGGTAGTTAACCATATACCCATCCAGTGGAGGTTCTGGACCCTATGCTCATCCTGTTGGCGGCAATGGAGGCATACCCATCTTGTGAGCGGTAGTGGACATAATTTTCATCCTGCAGGTGAAAGTGGACCTCCATACCCATTCTGTAGGTGGTATAGTGGACGCAACACACATTCTGTGGGCGGAAGTGGAACATATACCCATCCAGTTGGCAGTAGTGGACCCCATACTCATCCTGTTGATGATTGTGGTCCCCAAACCCAACCTGTGGGCAGTTGTGGCCCCATACCCATTCTGCAGGCGGTAGTGGACGCCATACTCATCCTATGGGTGGTAGTGGACCATATACCCATCCAGTAGGCGGTAGTGGACCCCATTCCTTTGGATGATATTGATCCCCATACCCATCCTATGGGCAGTTGTGGGCCCAAACTCATCCTACAAGTGGTATGGACCTCTTACCCACTTAACAGGTGGTAGTGGACCTTATACCCATCCTACATCGTCGTCGCCCCTAAATCAACACCAACAGCCTATCCATCTTACAGTGGGTTGTAGACACCATAATATCCTGTTTGCAGTAGTTTGCCCCATAGACATTCAAACTTAATATCGTTTTCTGTTGACGTTTCTACAATACAGTCTTTATATATTTTCAAAGCACAAATTAGTGTATATGATGTTGATTGGTGACGCATTCTTATTTTATTGTGGAGGGAACCACATTCAAAGTGCTCGCCAGAGGGAATATCTCTTATGCTAGGTGCTCCTGACTGGTGGACAACAATCCTACGCCGTGCATCTGCGCTCCACATACGCGCATACCTGGAGGAGAGAGAGGGCAGAGAAGAGAACCGGACCCGATCGCAGACACACCTGTTAGTGACGCCTACTGGACGGTGGTTATCCAGCAACACGTATTGGCCAGCTACCATTGGAGCCCATCCTCGCTCCTGAGAAGCCGTTGTAATGCTTCAGCCCACTCCGTGAAGACTCCAGCTCAAGGTGAGCAACTGTCTTCCCCGTTTTCTACCCATTTCTGTGTATGTTGATTACCACATAAATGGTCGGCCATAACCCCTAGGCCACCGCCTCCACAGTATGTAACAATTTATAGTGCTTATTATAATTTACTGGGAACAACAAATATTTCTCAAAACAAGACTACGAGCCTTCAATAGGATGTAGCTGAATCTGTAATATTCCAAGAGCATGGACTACAGGAGGCAAATTTCACAACCCATGTGCTACCTGAAATCTACAGTTTTCGTTAAAATTGAGCCAATCACGACAATTCTGCTGTTTACGGCGATGGACGGGTACTATCAGACGTAAATTCATACGTGAGGAAGAGTTAGTGCCTTGAAAAAATATAACTGGGAATATACCACATATGTACTAATTGATAAGTAAGATATTGACTATAAGCATTAAGTTATATATGTGCTGTCGTGTGCAAGAGCGGGTTGAACAATGACAGAGGTCTTGGAGGGACTGGATATGGAAGAGGCTAATGGCAACATTGAGAAGGTTTTCAGGTTGGGCGTCTACAAGAAGGAAAGGAAACGTCTGATAAAGGTAGTGGTCACGAATAAGGCCACAAAAGAGAATATCCTATCCAGGAAGAGCAACCTTACAAGGTTAGGGGGATACGAGGATGTCTTTCTGCAAAAGGACATGGCGAGGGAAGAGAGAAGGAAGGCTGCAGGAGCAAGGAGGAGACACAAAGAAAGGGGTGAGGATATGGGAGCTACAGGACTCGGCTCACTATTTCCAAGAACCTCAGAAGGGAGTGGGAATCTCCACCACCAGCAGACTAGTACCCACAAGGAGGTTTGTAACAGAAGGGTCCCACCATCCAACCCCACAGCAATCCCCCACAAATCACCTGCACCTCTCCAGACAGTAAAGTCCCTCTTCAGACCATACCGCCCCCATATTCCATGACCCCAGGCCCCCCATGCCCCCCCCCCATGCCCTTCTTCTTCCACAACCTCTTCCCCAGGTCCTCCCTGTTCCCGCACCCTATGCTCTCCCGTTTCTCCTGCCCATGCCCTTCCCAGTTCCCCCTTCTCAAGCACTCGTTCGTATCCCACCCACCCCTCCCTCCCCAGGCTCCCCTTCCCTCCCCAACCCCTGGCCTTACTGCCAACCCACCCCAGTGTCCCCTGCATACCCCAACCCATGTCCTCCCACCCCATGCACCTCCCGCTCCCCCATCGCATGCCCTAATTAACCCCCAACCCCAGACCCTTTCAGCAACACCACCTACGACCCTCCTAGCCCCCCTGTACCAGACCTTCCTTTTAAGTCAGGAGGATAAAACTTTAAAACTTTTTAAGTCAGCATATCAAGGGTCCCACGAGAATGAGAGGCAACTATGAACCAGCGTGACTCGACCTAGTATTCACTCTGAATGATTCAGACATAAGGGAAATCGGTCTTGAAGCCTCCGTGGGTATGAGTGATCACAGTGTACTGTTGTTTGATTATCTGGTCGAATAAGGGTTAATGTACTCAAGGAAGGGACCAGAAAGCAAGAGGCCGGCATTCCAGAAGGGAAACTATGAGGAGATAAGAAAATTCCTAACTGATATAGCTTGGGAAACTGAGCTTAGAGGAAACATGGCTCAAGACATGATGGACTACTTTACACAGAAGTGTAAGGAGGCAGCAGACAAGTTCGTCCCAGTCCAAAAAGAAAAAAATTATATGATGAAAAATCCGTGGTTTAATCAGAGATGTAAGTTAGCAAAGCAACTAAGTAAAAGGGTCTTGAGAAACTATAGAAACAAGAGAACACTAGAGAGCAGAGAAAGATACCAGAGCGCTAGGAATAAATACGTCAGAGTGAGAAGAGAGATAGAGAGGCAATATGAAAATGACAAGACTCAACCCAAACTGCTGCATAGCCTTATCAGGAGAAAAACAACAGTGAAGGAACAGGTAATGAAACTGAGGATGAGGGCAGAAAGATTCACTACAAACGACAAGGAAGTGAGCAAAGAACTCAATAAGAAATTCCAGGAGACCTTTACCCCAGAGCAAGGGGAAGTCCCAGAGATAAGAGAAGGAATATCAAACTAAATACCACTAAAGGAGTTTGTGATTACCAGTGGGGGAGGTAAGGAAGCATCTGCTAGATTTGGATGTGACAACGACTATAGGCCAGATGGAATCTCACCATGGATTCTAAAGGAAGAAGCAGAGGCTCTGTGCCTGCCATTCTCAATGGTGTACAACAAATCACAGGTAACAGGTGAACTGCCAAAAATTTGGAAGACGGCCAAAGTAGCCTCAATATACAAGAAGGGTGCTTGGCAGGAGGCACTGAACTACAGGCCAGTATCCCTAACTTGCATTCCTTGCAAGATGATGAAGAAGATTGTATGAAAAAAGCTAGTAAAACATCTGGAGCAAAGGAACTTTGTAACACAACATCAGCATGGGTTCAGAGATGTCAAATCATGCCTAACATGTTTAATTGAATTATAGGGCCAGGCAACAAAAATTAGGCAAGAGAGAGAGAGGGCTGGGCAGACTGCATATTTCTGGAATGCCAGAAAGCCTTTGACACAGTACCACATAAGAGACTAGTGCACAAACTGGAGATGCAGGCAGGAGTGAAAGGGAAGGTACTCTACTGGATAAGGGAGTACCTAAGCAACAGGACACAGCGAGTCACAAGCAACAGAGTCACTGTGAAGGGTAAGGCCTTGGAGTGGCGAGGGGTCACCAGTGGAGTCCCACAGGGATTAGTCCTTGGACCTATACTGTTTCTGATATACGTAAATAATCTCCCAGAAGGAATATAATCGTTCCTCTCCTTGTTTGCTGATGATGCAAAAATTGTGAGGAGGATCATGACAGAGGAAGATAGTATGAGAATGCAAGATGACCTAGACAAACTGCAGGAATGGTCCAACAAATGGCTACTTAAGTTCAACCCAAGTAAATGTAAGGTAATGAAACTAGGAGGAGGAAATAGGAGGCTGGACACTGAATGAAGTCCTTCATGAAACAAACAGAGAAAAAGATCTAGGAGTTGATATCAGGCCAAACCTGTCTCCTGAAACCCACATCAAAAGAATAACATCAACAGATAATAATATCAAAAGACAATAACATTAATTTTACTACGTTTTATTAAAAACTAACTCAAAATTACTAAAGTATTGCTTAGTAGAGTTAGTAGATTATAATACATAGTACAAGAATAGTTTCTTAAAGTACTAATTGTAAGTATATAAGTGTTGGAAATTTCCAACATAACTCTGGGGCGAGGAATTACATGTCACTGTTCATGGTTAAGTACTGACGTGCCTATTACTCTTCCCTGAAGTTATATTCATTATGTTAGTAAGTTAGTACATTAGTATGTACAATGGATGTATGGTATCTGTGAAACAGATGAGACAATATGTCTTTATGGAAACATAAATCAGTATTTAGATATTAAACATTAGGTCATCTAAAGTCAAGAAATCTACAGCAAATTCAACGCTCAGTGTCGCAATGACTTGTACTGGTTAAGTGACTTCGTCATTGAATCATTGCTGCAGACTCAGGAAATCTCCTTAACATCAGAAAGCTGTCATATGCAATTATGCAGAATCATTGTACTGTTTGAGTTTCAATTTGCATTGTTTAGCTGCCCTTCTAGATGGAAGAGTGCTCATGTTAGTAGAATTACTGTTTTCTGGAACTTGTGGGGTATTTACATCGGAAGAACTCTCATGTTCAGCTAATTCCAGGGGAACTAATTTCTCTAGAGTTTTTAGGGTGACGACACTGGACCCTAACTATTCTTAATACACCATGGTGAACAGGATGAACAGCAACAATTTTGCCTATAGGCCAGGTAAGATCGACATGCTGCAAACCTATGAAAGGCTTGTAGGAAAGCTTCTACACTCATATCAGAAATAACATGTACGCCTCGTGTGGTTGCACGCGTGAAGAGGCATATATAGGACTTCACCAAAATCTTGTCCGGAGTGCCCGTTAAAATAAGAGCTCCTGTGTAATCTACACCAGTGGCCTCAAAGGGACGAAGATGCACAACTCGTTCTTTAGGTAGTGGTGGAAGTCCTGGGTAAGGACACACTCGAGCATCATACCTTCTGCAGATCACACAATATTTAATAATAGATTTGACAGTTTGACGACCTTGGGGAAGTCAAAACTTCTGTCGTAAATCAGTGAGAGTGTCTAACACTTCACCATGCAATGTGCCATGATCATGGCAATGTAATACTAAGAGTTTAGTTATGATGTGGTGACGAGGAAGAAGCAAAGGATTTTTTGCTTCTAAATCAATTTCTACATGAAGCAGACGTCTTCCACATCTTAAAATATTGTTACAATCAGAATCAAACTAAATGCCTAGAGACTTCACTAGTTTGTTTGGAAGATGTTAATAATTTCTCCCATAGGTCTCCATTTGGGCTTGTTTGATCAAGTATTTGAGGGGACTAGGGAATTGATATTTAATTCCTATCTTGTTAGAGAAATCAAACACAACTTGAGTAATTTACCTAAGCTAGAATAATGATTAGGATCAACAGCTAAAGATCGAGGGGGTTCAGGGTCAACAGTAGGGACAGTGATATTGGTCACTATGAGTTGTGGCTTCTGTTTGGGCCACTGACCAACCATTTGGGTCCTTTAACCCACATCTTGGTTTTAACTAATTGTTTCAAGGTTAATCCTCTTGATAGGTAGTCAGCTGGATTGTCCTTGGTGGGGACATGCCTCAATTTATAATTAACTGACAGCTCTCGAATTTCCCTAACTCAATTACTAATATAGGGAGTTTTGTTATTATTGTTTTTTACCCATTGTAGGATTGCCTTTTTGTCTGACCACACTACTATCTCACCAAAGATAGATAACACTCAATAAAGAATATTATTGAGTGTCTTGGTCTGGCAATGAGCTTGTCGTACACCTACTAACAAAGTTAACTCTATTTGGGGTAGTGACCTCTTCTTAACTGGGGCCACTCTAGCCTTAGAAGTAAGTAAAATAGATTGCTTGGTGTTTACTAAATAGCCTACTGCGCCATATGCTTTGCATGAGGCATCACAATCACGTGCAAATTTGTGGGTAAATTTAGTCCTAAAGCATTACGAGAGAATTTTAGAATACCAAGTTTATTGAAATCCATCGTTAGTTGCTGCCGTTTATCTTTCAGAGCATTAGGTAATGGATCATCCCAACCCATGTTAGTTTGCCAGCACTCCTGCATGAGGAGTTTACCCTTAATTAAAATAGGGCTAAGTAAGCCTAAATGGTCAAATGGTTTACTGATATACGAGAGTAATTTTCTCATGGTTAAGGGAGAAGTATTAGTTTCCACAGACCAGACTTAATATTTAGTTTGTCAGTGGAAGTATTCCATTCCATGCCAAAAACTTTCAAATTATAAGGCACTTTGTACCCTGGAAATTCACTTTCTATTAGCTGATTCAGCTGTTGATCATTTGATGCCCATGGTTGTAGAGGCATATTGGCTCCCAGTAACTCGCGGTTAGCCTCATGATAAATTTAAATTTACTTGGTTTTATTATTAATCGTTCCCTGGAAGTTATTAACAAATAAGTTGTTACTAATCTCAGTCTTGTATGGACAATCAGATTTCTTCAAATGGATGTCCAAGGTTGCTTGGAGTACAAATGGTGAAGAAGTAGCACCGAATAAGACCGAGGCGAACCTATAGATGATGATTTCATTATTACGATCATTAGGATCCTTCATCCAGAGAAATGTTGTAAAATAACGGTCTTCCTCTTGTAGACCTACTCTTAAGAAAGCCTTACTAATTTCGGCCGTATAGGTGTAAGTTCTTAATCGAAACCATAATAGTACGTCATTGAGTCTTTGAGTTAGACTTGGGCCAGTTTGTAGGCAATCATTGAGTGATGCACTATTTGCCTTTACTTTGACACTACAATTAAATACAATTTTAATAGGTGCAGTAGCCGAATCTTTCAAGATGGCGCGATGAGGCAAATAATGCCCTAGTTTGGTATCATCATGTTCAACAACCTGAATAAATTTGTTTGCAAGCTGTTGTTGTATCAACTCGTGATACAGTTGTAATTTATCTGGTTGTTTATTCAATCTAGTTATCTGTGAATTTAATTGGTTTAATGCCATGAAGTGATTAACGGGTAGCTGTGGGTGATTGAGCTTCCATGGCAATGTAACCCAATATTGGTTATCTTGATAGATGACTGAGCTAAGATACTGTTGATAAGTTCAAGTATCATCTGGACTTGGTTGTTCAGGGACAATGCTTAAGGTATCTAAATCCCATAATTTATACACAGGGGAATCAGAGTTATCCTCAGCCATGTCTCTGAATTATAGTGGTGATTGTTCCAAGCCTAGTCATGCAACTATTTTGAATTATTATGTTGATCAATTATAAGTGTTGATTTTTTCTGGGATAGCACTAGTTCCGTAAGCAATTTCCCTTCAGCTGACAGCAACAAATTCATTCTGCGTTGCCTGGAGCATCCAGTAATAAATCGATAATAATAATCTGCCCCTACAAGTATACCAACATTGGTGAGGCGGTCAGAATTTATTTTATAATAAGCCAACTTCACACCACAATGCTTAAGAAGCTTGGCTGTATTCCATAGACCAGATTCAAATATATCAGATGGATTTTGTCAACAACTATAGCTTATACTAGGCTAGCATAGCCTCCCAGGCGTACCAAAACTCTCACAACCTTGTAGTCTTGAGGTCCGGTGTTTGTAAAAAAAAATCCGGAGATATTAAATTTCACTTGACACAAAGTTTTCAATTTCAACTAATCAGACAGTTGTTTGGTAATAAAAGTTTTTTGAGAACCTTGGTCGAGAAGACCACGGGTGGTGATTTTGGATTATTTATTAGTTAACCTTAACTGAGCTGTAAGTAATGTAGTAATATTGTCTGTCTTGGTAGCAAGTACATTCACTTCTTAATGTACTTTGCAATATTGCACAGTGGTTGAGTTACTAATATCCTCATTAAGATTGGGTAACCTCTGTTGGGTTTCTCCACACAGTATGTAATGATGTCGACCATTGTGGCACTTGTTGTACACATGTAGGGCTATGGTAAATGCATTAGGGTCATGAGAACCCATGCATTTTGTGAATCTAAGTAATTCTTGAAGACGATTAATTCTGGAATTACGATCTGAGTAGGTACTGCATTTATAGGTTAAATGTTTCCTATGACAGAACAAACATTTTTTCTCTCTTGTAGAATTAGTCGTCTTAGCAGGCGTATTAACTACAGTTTGAGAGGGAGTTATAGTCTACCGACCAATATTACTTCTCTTACTTCTTAAAGTGGGAGTAGTTGATTTAGATTTGGTTTTGTTAGACATAACCGAAGTCAATTTTGTCTTCATTGAATTCTCAGTATTAGGTTGTTTGAGTTCAGATTTAATTTTATAATGAGCCTTTCGCCTAGTGACAGTAATTCTCATTCCCTCAAATATCTGATCAAGAGAAAGAATGTCTGTCTTGAATTTAGAGCAGATTTCTGCTAAAATGTTACGAGAAAGTTTTCTCTGAAGGAGTAATTTTAGTGACAATTCGGAAGCTGATACATTTACTAAACCTTTCACGAGAGACTCTGCTTCCAACCTGAAGTATTGAAGGGAGTCTGTTCTGTTACTGGGTGGACATATATCCACTAATTGATAAAATAAGTTAGCTGCACTTAATTCTTTGTTGCAGTAATTAACCTATAACAATTGTATAGTTACATCATAATTTATCTACAAGAGATAAATTAGCTATTACCTTCTTAGCTTTCCCTTTGAGGAGACTTTGTAGATAAGAACATTTAGTTACCTTATCTATAGAGGTTCTAGAATGTATTTGTGTATTAAATGATGTCCAAAATTCCTTTAGCCAGGCCAGCAATTGTAGGCAAGTTCAAAGAAGGTAAATGTGCCTCTGCTTGTATGGTACTGGGTTGAGATACAGTAACGTTAGTAGATACTTTATGTTTTTCTACTAATTCAAGAAGAAGATTAAATTTGTTTTGGGTGTCATCGTCATACTGAGATGTTTTTCCTATAGTTAGGTCGATTTCATCAGAGTCAGTGTCACTGTCATTTAATACACTGATATAAGACTCAATCATAGTCTTAATTTGTTTGAATTTGAGATCAGCTACTCTCAGAGATATTTCCAACTGATGGTAATCAACTGGCGTTACCTTCGGTAGGTATTCTGACTTATTAAGCAATCGGGTTAAATGACCTTTAAGGCAACTAGGGATCTCTTCATTTTTTTGGGAGTAACCATGGTGACCTTATATATAAGCTTAGTATGGCTTGAGTAATTGTTACTGATGCAACTTGGATACTTGTTCATTAGTTGTTAGTATCGTGATGATAGCCTATTATTTCTTTATTAGGCTGTGTGCTACCTCTTCTGGAGGTTAGCTTACCTACCTAATAGTAAATAGCTAAGATTTGAGTAATACTTAAATGCCACTACAGTATTACGTCTGGCTAGATCTTCATTATCACCATCGGTTGGTATAGTGACATCTAGTAGCACTGAAAGATGTACACAGTAAATAATAAAGGATTACACAATTTATGTAAAATAATAAATCCCACCCTGTTCAGGGTTCGTACAACACTGAATAGCAATGAATTAGTACTTTCTAACAGTACTAGCTAGAAATCAATCCTACCTAATAAAATAGCTAAATAGTTTTGGCTTGAGTTGGACATACCTTAGTACAATTCCATTCTAAAATCCTACTCCTTTGGGTTCGCATAAAATACAATAATATAATAAATGTGAAGTGCAAAATATTTGAATATAAATCAGTGCTGTATTTTTTGGGATTTTTTGTAGTTTTGATATATAATATACACTTAGAAAAAATGTGTAAAAAAAATTAAATATGTACAGTTTATGTTGACTTGCTAGCCACAACCCCATATGGTGGTTATTGATGTAAATAATGAGAAATAATGGGGTTAGGCTATAACATATGGGTGGTGGTCTACTGATGGCCATAAATAACAATGCATATATGTATATAGCCCAATACCTGATAATACTACTTTATTAATAGTATACTATAATCATCATTAGTAATTAATTCTACTTTATCCAGTTTATCGACAAGAATCAAAAAGAATGTTGGGAAATCTGACTATAGAATAATGAAAATAATTCTAATAAAATTCGAAGGACCATTCTTAAACAAGAAAAACTAGAGAACCAGTGCCTATGGATCTCTCGATTAAATATAAATAAAATCTAATACATCATAATGAATGAACTGTAAAATTAAACGGAATACATAGCCGATCCCACGACAACAGACTTTGGGGGAGTAATTTGGTAAAATATATAATATGCAGTACATCAACCTCTCTGCCGGCACAGCAGGAGCCGCGGCGACACACAGAGAAAGATACAAGTCAGCCAAGTACAGGGAATTAGATCATCAGTACAACTTCGTTCAAATAGGGTCTGAGACCCTAGGCCCATGGGGAGAGAGTGCAACAAGGTTTCTTAAGGATCTTGGTTCCAAACTCATTGACACTACATGAGACCCTTGAGCGGCAAGTTTTCTCTTTCAGCGCCTCAGTGTTGCGATCCAGAGGGCGAATGCCTGCTGCGTCCTCGGTTCCTGCCCGGCATCGGAGGAGTTCGAGGAAATCTACAACCTCTAGGAAGCGAACTTTTTCTTGTGTCTTCTCAATGTTCATTTTCTGTTTAAAATTAGATATGTAACTGTAAAACCTTGCATAATAATAGTAAAAAGCGGTGTAGGAGAAGCAAACACTCATACGTATTCAGAGTTAAATGGGAAGTTTTCTCTGAATGCTCTGTGTTCCCTTCTAGGGCTGTGGGTCCCTATAATTGCACCAGAGGTGAAAACCCCTCTATAATATGCAGTATATATAATATAATCGTATCATATAATATTCATTGGTTAGATTTAGATAATGATCTATCTACTTAGAAAAACATTGACAGCTATGCTGTTTGTAGGGATAGTAGCATGTGTCCCATAAACTCGCCACATAAACTTGTCTCAAAAGGCTACCTTGGGAACACGTGATCGAGGTGGCGACTTATTGTCCTTCTTGCCAGTAATACCCGAGCTGAAAGATGAGCAGCATGTAAATACCATCTAAACAATAATTATACCACACATATTCTCGAAATTTAGTGTGGGGGATGCGCTGAAAATGAGACTCACATGTTTATATTATTTGATTGTTGCCGCCGAAGGCGGCTAGTTTATTGTGCAACCCATACTCATCCTGTGAGCGGTAGCGCAAAAGCATTACAGAGGGCACAAAAGGTCTTTATCAGACCTCATCTTAGATTATTACATAAACAATTTCTTCAATCCTTCACACCTCATAGATACAATGTCAGCTAGTTACAGAGAAAGTGCTATTACAAGAGCTACATATTTACAGTAAGTCATCATACATTAATGGTAGGTCTTGTCGTTAATACATAATAGTTTGGCCAATGGGGATATTACAGAGTCAAAGGGGAGCTCCTGTTTATTATTAGTCCTCACAATACACTACTTGTTTCTGAATCTCATATGTCGTTCATCTACTGGAAGCAAAATGTGGGTACAGTGCAAGGATTTCAGGTAATTTATCCATGGTAATAAGATAGGTTGCCATATCATACAGAGTGAGCTTAGATTTATCTCTAAAAGGCTCAATTTTACAACAATCCAAGATATAGTGTTCGAGTGTGTGTCCCTGCCTATGTCCACACACTTTACACTTTACTTCATCTAGATCCCTATACAAGCCGAACTGCCAGAGATACTTGTAGCCAAGTCTTATACGAGCTGTGACAACATCTGTTAGTCTACTGACTTTGTTACTTGCCCCATACACATGTTTTACTTCACACATTTCATTGTGATGAACAATGGACCTACTAGTTCCAGTTTGCACTGTTCTACTTTCTTCAAATCCATCTAGGAGTTCTCGTCTAATGATGTTTATATTAGTGTTCATGTGTCCTGACGACAAAGCATCCATCTAAAATATTAATAGTGGACCACAAAAATACTTAAAGGAACGAATCAGCTTTGCCGGACGTTGTGTTTCGTAAATGATGAAGCTGTCACGTCTTCCTGGCGTCTATAGGAGCACGGATGGCGTGATTGTGAGACGATGAAAATGACAAGCTTCAGGACACTCTTGATATTAATGGCAAACTCTGTCGACTCGCTCACGCATGCGCAATAGCACGTAACTGTTGGAACACTGTAAAGACCTGATATAGTTCGTCCAACTTCCCGAGATAATGGAGACAAGGTTTATTATAAATTATACGATGTTAAGTTATCTTACAAGACAACAAATAATGTTCTTGCTGTACAAATAATTTAAATGAATCCGTGTTCATATGGGCGAGAATATAAAGAGTAGAAATTCGTTATTCAGGTATTCACTGGAATAGCAGGATTTAGCTGTATAAAATATTTCCAGCAAATAATAATATATGGATTAATCGACTATAAATCTATGATCAGGTAATAATTCTTATTAAGGAATGCTGAAGTAAAGTGAATTTAATGCAATTCACGTAAAGGTAAACATTTTCCCCCAGCTGTGTGGGCTGACGCAACAGTCCGCCATAATTTCTAGGGAAAATGAGTTATTACTACGCTTTAATAAAATGAACTCAAGATTACTAAACTATTGGTTAGTAGAGTTAGTGGATTATAATACATAGTACAAGAATAGTTTCTTAAAGTACTAAGTGTTAATAAATAGATGTTGGAAATTTCCAACACAGAGGTATGCCACTAGGCTAGTGCCAGAACTAAGAGTCATGAGTTATAAGGAAAGGCTGCATGAACTGCACCTCATGTCGCTGAAAGACAGAAGAGCTCGGGGAGACATGATCACCATATACAAAATTCTCAGGGGAATCAACAGGGGTAGACATAGATGGATTATTCAACACAGGTGGTACACGCACAAGGAAATACAGGTTGAAGCTGAGTATCCAAATGTGTCACAGAGACATTAGAATTAACTCTACGGTGTCAGAGTAGTTAGTAAATGGAATGCACTAGGAAGTGGAGGCTGACTCCATATACAGTTTCAAATATAGATATGATAGAGCCCAGTAGACTTAGGAATCTGTACATCAGTTGATTGACGGTTGAGAGGTAGGACCAAAGAGCCAAAGCTCAACCCTTGCAAGCACAACTAATGAGTGCTTGGGGGCTTACTAGTACTCACCTAGTGCAACTAGTTGTACTAGGTGAGTACACTCACACACACACACACACACCAGAATGGGAAACAGACCTCAGAGAGAATATTGTACAGGATATGATGGACTATGTCACCCAGAAGTGCCAGGAAGTTGTAGACAGGTTTGTCCCGGCTCAAAAAGAGAAAAATCGAAAGCAACAGAATAATCCATGGCTCAATCAGGAATATATGGTGGTAATGTATGGCAAATGAGTACAGGAAAATGGAGAAACTACAGGAATAACAGAACACCAGAGAACAGGGAGATATACCAGAATGCAAGAAATGAGTACCTCAGAGTGAGGAGAGAAGCAGAGAACCAGTATGAGAATGACATCGCAAGTAAAGCTAAGACCCAACCAAAACTGCTCCACAGCCACATCAGGAGGATAACAGCAGTGAAGGAACAAATAATGAAACTGAGAAAAGGGGGAGAATGGATAGACAGAGAATGACAAGGAAAGTGTGAGAAGAACTCAACAAGAGATTCCAGGAGGTCTTCACAATAAACAAGGAGAAGTCCCAGCACTAAATGAGGAGGGAAACCAAGCAACCTTGAAGAAATTTGACCTCACTAGTGATAAGGTCAAAAGGAATCTGTTCGAGTTGAATGTAACAAAGGCTGTTGGGCCTGATGGAATCTCACCATGGATACTAAAAGAAGATGCAGAGGCACTAAGTGTGCCACTCTCTATGGTGAATAACAGGTCACTGGAAACGAGACCTACTGGTATGCTGGAAGACAGCTAATGTAGTCCCAATATACTAAAAGGGTGACAGGCAAGAGGCGCTGAACTACAGGGCAGAGTGCCTAACTTGTATACCATGGCTAGGTGAGGGAGATCTAAAGGAAAAGGCTCGTAGAACATCTGGAGGGAAATAACGTTGTAACACACCACCAGCATGGGTTCAGAGATGCTAAATCATGCCTCACAGGTTTAATAGAATTCTATGACAAAGCAACACAAATTAGGCAAGAAAGAGAAGGATGGGTAGACTGCATTTTCTTGGACTGTCATAAAGCCTTTGACACAGTACCTCACAAAACGCTGTTACAAAAGTTGGAACCACAGGCAGTTTTTTTCTTATTATTATTATTATTTTCTACCATAGACGTGGCCGCACATTTACAATGCTAACCAGTGTATATACATTTTCTTCTGTCCTCCATGGACAGGGTGAGAGGTCTGTTAAACATATAGTTTAGGGGTTTATTGAACAATCAACCAAAGAAGGTGATTCGGTGCTTTTAAAATGCTAAGCTAACCTACATACTTAAATACATAGATACACAGATTTACGTATGCCTTACATAAAATGTTCGATGTGTCTTTTACATAGTGTCATTAATGTGCATTTACAAAGGTGAAATGTAATTCTGATCAGCTTTCATATATACTTTATACACAAACATATACAAACACACACACATACGTACATATATATATATATATATATATATATATATATATATATATATATATATATATATATATATATATATATATATATATATATATAATATATATACATACATGTATACACACACATGTATACACATACATTTGTCTCTTTTACTCTGACAGGGTGAGATAGCTGAAAGAGAAACTAGTGTGCAATTAAGCACTTAATCACTGAAGGTGATTGAGGTGCTTTTACAAGCTCAGGTTATATAATTACATCACATACATACATTGTATAAGTGATACATTACATGGTCAATCTAGGGTACAAGTCCAATATATCAAGTGTTGCAGTACTCATATAGTAGTTACAGAGTTCAGCATACCTCAGCCCAGGAGGGCGAAAGTCAGTCAATATGGGACATTTTACAATATAATGTTCAGGTGAGTGCATGTTTTCTCTTTCACAAAGTTGACACATTGTGTACTCGACATTTGGGTTTTGAGAAAGCTGCCAGATACGTCTATATCCTAGACATATTCTGGCCACTATAACATCACATTGCCGAGTTCTTGTTCTATTAGTCCCATATGTGAATGTCTCCTCACGATATCTATCATAATATTTAATGCTGCAACTTTCAGGTCTTTGTGAATTTGTGAAGTTGGAGAGATCTTCATTAGATATTTGTTTAAGTATTCTCTTTGTCACTGCTAGTGAAACACCCATATCAGTTTCTACTATTGGTTTTCTATAGGCTGTCTTTGCAAGCATATCAACGGTGTCATGCCTTGAGATGCCAACATGTGAATGGTATCCATAGGGATTTAATTTGAAATCTGTTTTCTTTTGCAGCTAAAACATTCATTCGAATATCACTGACTATTTTCTGGGTGTTACTACTTTGTGTGTTCAATGCCAGGAGTGCACTTTGCGAGTCACAGTATATAAGTCCACACTGCCTTTGTCCTTTAAAAATTCAGTGGCAAGGTATATGCCTGCAAGTTCGGTTTGAGTTGTACTTGCCCAGTCATATACGCGCTTCATTGCTGTATGTACAAGAGAAGATTGTTCAAACAAATTACATGCACATCCGGTACATCGTTCACCTTCTTCTACAGAGCCGTCGGTATAGCACTGATACACACCGCTACCCATACCCTGAGTACTCTCAGTGATGCTTTTCAGTGTTAACTGTTATAAGAGTGTAGAGTGCACATTATCTTTCTTGGGCGCATTTACAAATTTAACTGATAGATCCCAGTTATCCCATGGAGGAATTGGTTGATTAATCATTAATTGAGTTGGGTACATATTTAATATTTTGATGGAGTTGGCTACTTTGCAGAACCAAAATGCATAATCAGATTTCGTTCTTCTTCTATAGAACTCAGGTGAGTGTAGCATATTAGAAAGTTTAGCTTCAAACTTCATGTATTGCCGAGATCTACTCAAT
Organism: Procambarus clarkii; assembly: GCF_040958095.1. Classification (NCBI taxonomy): domain Eukaryota; kingdom Metazoa; phylum Arthropoda; class Malacostraca; order Decapoda; family Cambaridae; genus Procambarus; species Procambarus clarkii. Next base: position 547,213 of record NW_027189179.1, on the reverse strand, counting down.
GCCTTCACGCCGAAAACTGTGCTGATAGACAAAATTCTCTCACTTATTGTAGGTAATTTTAACTCTGCTCTCATATTAACTATTCTCGTGAACTTTGGAACCCCAAGGATGAGACGCATAGCTTCATTTTGCAAGGTTTCAAGAGATTTCAGCTCTTTGTCAGTATACAGTGTGAGATGTAAAGCATTGTAGTCAATCACAGAGCGTATAAATGATACATAAAACATTCTAGCAAGTTTCACGTTAAGTCCATGATTGACACCAACAAGGACCCGCAAGGGCTTTAATCTCTCCCAAAGTCTCCTCTTAAGAGAAGAAAGGTACCCAGGGTCGTTAATGAGGACACCAAGGTATCTGTAAGACTCGCAGTTCTCAAGTGATAAAATGAGGTCAATGGGAATAACTGGAAAAGTAGGACGCTGGATACTCAATTTCCGGTCGAACAGAACACAAAGAGTAACAGTCAATCAGATAAAATCGAGTCCAAGCGATGTTAAAAGCTCTGTACCTCAAGGTATAGTCCTTGCACCACTACTGTTCCTTATTCTCATATCTGATATAGACAAAAATACACGCCACAGCTTCGTGTCGTCCTTTGCAGATGACACAATAATCAGCATGAAAATTACCTCTGCTGAAGACATTGAAAAACTACAAGCAGATGTCAACAAAGTTTTCGATTGGGCAGCAGAAAATAACATGATGTTTAACAGTGATAAATTTCAGGTACTCAGGTACGGCAAAAATGAGAATCTGAAACATAATACAGGGTACAAAACACAATCGAATCTTCCCATAGTAGAAAAACAGCATGTCAAGGATTTGGAAATAATGATGTCCGACGATCTAACGTTTAGGGAGCATAACCAAGCAAATATTGAGTCAGCCAGAAAAATGATAGGATAGATTACGAGAACTTTCAAATCCAGGGCTCCCATCACAATGGTTGTACTCTTCAAGTCACTTGTGTTGTCCCGTCTCGAGTACTGCTCAGTACTCACTTCCCCCTTCAGAGCAGGAGAGATTGCTGAATTAGAGGGAATACAGAGAACATATACGGCACGCATAGACGAGATAAAACACCTAAATTATTGACATCGTCTCAAAACTCTAAAAATGTACTCTCTAGAAAGGAGACGAGAGAGATACCAAATAATATACACATGGAAAATACTCGAGAGTCAGGTCCCAAATCTACACAGTAAAATAACAACGTACTGGAGTGAACAATATGGAAGAAAATGCAAGATTAAACCAGTGAAGAGCAGAGGTGCCATAGGCGCAATCAGATAGCACTGTATAAACATCAGAGGTCCGCGGTTGTTCAACGTCCTCCCAGCGACTATAAGAAATATTGCCGGAACAACCGTGGACATCTTCAGGAGAAAGCTGGACTGTTTTCTAAGAGAAGTTCCGGATCAGCCGGGCTGTGGTGGGTATGTGGCCCTCCGGGCCCCTCCAAGCAACAGCCTGGTGGACCAAACTCTCACAAGTCGAGCCTGGCCTCGGGCCTGGTTTGAGGAGTAGAAGAACTCCCAGAACCCCATCAAGCAGGTGCTGATTTATACTTTGTAGGAACTCTTCCCAATGTTTATTACGTATAACGTTGCTCATGTCTCTCTCCTCTCTATTGCGACAAGGAATGCATGCAAGTCACCTTGTGCTTTGGTTCATTTGTATGTATCTCCAAGCTGCTTTACTCGTTCATGTTCTTTAACAAATACGGGGTCAAGGACCCACTTGGGTGGTGGTAGGTGATGCCCACTTCTGTTAGGCTTACGACCTGTTCCCCAACACACCCATGTGTCATAGTAGGTAGTAATCGTATCAACGAGATCTCTGGAGAAGGCTTGTACATTCGTTATTGTGTAATCTTGATACCATTTTGATATACAATTAATAAAGTGGTCATGCAAGCCATATGGAATATTCATTTTCCGTCTCTGATGTCTATTAGGTACATCACACTGTACCTCATAGGAAGCAGAAACTGCATAGTGATCACTAACCAAGTGATTTACCAACGAACATTCTATCTTATCTTGCACAAGGTTTCTACCCATTACATAATCAAGTCTGCCTCCCAATAAATGAGTTTGGGTATCCGTAGTATACACAGTTAATCTGTTGTCTTAAACATATTTTATAAATTTGCATCCATTATCGTTGTTATTAATGTCTCCCAGCGTTATATTTCTAGGATTAAAATCTCCCATGTATATTGTTCCATGATTGTCTAGATCTGAGAGAAGTGTTACATTGAGTTTCTGGCTTCTGGCATATACGTTGAGGAATGAGAAGTGGCCTGCTGCAGTTTGTACATGAAAGTGATGGTACTGTGTGTGTAAATTGTGTGATGTGCTCACAAGAGTGTGTGGTCAGGAGGGTAAGGTAAGGTGCTCCAACGGATAAGGAGAATCTAAGCAACAGGAAACAGCGTGTAACTGTGTGTGTGGGGGTAGGGGTGGGGGTGGGGGAGACACCAGGCGAGATGTCACCAGTGGTGTTCCACAGGGTTCTTTACTTGTACCCATCCTGTTTCTAATATATGTAAACAACCTTCCAGAGGGTATAGACTCATTCGTCTCAATATTTGCTGATGATGCAAAAATTGAGAAGAATCAAGACAGAAGATGATAGATAGATGGCTACAGGATGACTTGGGCAAACTGGTAGAAGGGTCTCGAAAGTGGCTACTAAAATTAAACCCAGGAAATTGTAAGGTAATGTAATTAGGCAAAGGGAGCAGAAGGCTAAACACAATGTACCATCTGGTAGGTGATATCCTACAAGAGTCAAATAGAGAGAAAGATCTGGATGTTAATATCACACCGAATCTGTATCCAGAGGCCCACATCAAGAGGATATCATCAGCGGCATATGCTAGCCTGTCCAACATAAGAACTTCCTTTAGAAACATTGTGTAAGGAATCGTTCAGGACCCTGTATACCACGTATGAAAGACCAATCCTGGAGTATGCAGCCCCTGCATGGACCCCGTACCTTGTCAAGAATAAGAAGTTGGAAAAAGTTCAGAGGTATGCCACTAGGCTAGTCCCCGAACTAAGAGGCATGAGTTACGAGGAAAGGCTGCAAGAAATGCACCTCACGACACTGGAAGACAGAAGAGTAAATGGCGACATGATCACTACCTACAAAATTCTCAGAGGTATTGATAAAGTATATAAGGATAAACTGTTTAACACGAGGGGTACACGAACAAGGGGACACAGGTGGAAACTGAGTACCCAAATGAGCCACAGAGACGTTAGAAAGAACTTTTTCAGTGTCAGTGTAGTTAACAAATGGAATGCATTTGGAATGGAATGGAATTAGGAATTAGGAATGCATTAGGAATGGAATGCAACATCACTGTGACCAGTGATGTTGTGGAGGCTGACTCCATACACAGTTTCAATTGTAGATATGATAAAACCCAGTAGGCTCAGGAATCTGTACATCAGTTGATTGATATATGAGAGGCGGAACCAATGAACCAGAACTCAACCCTCACAAGCGAAACTTGGTGAGTACAACTAGGTAAGTACTATGCTGTTTGAGCACCATATCAGTTTAGATGTACAGTTATGGTGAGTAAAACATGTAGATATTTATATATAATGTGTTCATAGAGTGTAACCTATATAAATCAAAATGGAAATGTTCGTTTGTTCAAAATCGCTAATCTCCGAAAGTTCTTCACCAATTGCTTTGAAATTTTCACAGAACGTTTCATTCATATCCGAGCAGGTTTTTATATACATACTTTATAGATGTCACGTCTGTGATGGTAAAAAACATGCTTTTTCTGAAAAACTGTGTTTTTCATGTGTTTTTCTTGTGAGGGAAATCTTCGAAACCTCTTTTCCCATTGCTTTGAAATTTTGACACAACGTTGCATTCGAATAAGCGCGTCTTTTTATATATCTTCTATATACATGACTGACTTATGACAGGAAAAAACATGCTTTTTTTGAAAAACAGTGCCATCTGTTAGACGTAAGAGCAACACACGCTGTAATCTCCTAAAGTTCTTCCCCTGATTGCTTTGAAATTTTGACACAATGTTGCAGTTCATTAGGCGCATCTTTTTATATGCCTACAATATAGATACCACACCTGTGACAGGTAAAAACATGCATTTTTGAAAAAACAGTGTCATCTGTTGCACATAATAGCAACATTCACACTATACTAAATATGTCACGAATTGCATTTCAATGTTTCCGATTGACTTAATAAATTTTATTTATATAGATTTCGATTTATTTTATTTTTTATTGAAGTATTTTGTGTGACATTGTGTTGGAATTGAGCTGTGTTGTTTACCATACGATTCATTTCGTAAGTATAAGTATAGATGCCACACCAGTGACAGGTAAAACTATGCTCTTCTTAAAAAACAACGCCATCTGTTGCATGTAAGAGCAACACACATGCTATTCTAAATATGTTACAATTCAATTTCAATGTTTCTGATTGAATTGATAAATTAAATTTTCATAGATTTTGATTTATTTTCATTTTGATTTAATTATTTTGTGTGAATTGCATTGGAATTGAGCTGTGTTTTTTTTACCATACTCTTCGTTTCGTGCATATAGTTTATTTTTTTATGTTTTCATATTTACATTTCATTTTTATGTGTTTTTTTATATTTCAGTGATGGGAACATCAGAACACTTGATTATCCCAATTTTCTGATGGGAACATCGAACCATTTGGGAAGGCATCGGACGCGAGAGTCGGGAATGGTGGGGATGACGAGGAGACCAGGGAGGGGGTAATGGTGGGGAAGGACGAAGGGACAGGGGAGTTTGGGATAGTAGGGACGAGGGGATGGGGGAAAAGAGAATGGTGGGGAGGACAAAGGGACAGGGGAGTGGGGCATGGTGTGAAAATTTTAAAGCAATCGGTGAAGAACTTTCGGAGATTAGCAATTTTGAAAAACGATGATTTCCATTTTTATTTATATAGACAAGCAGTACCCGGCCACGCGTTGCTGTGGCCCATGGGAAGGAAGAGGGGATGGTGGAGTGGGGAATGGTTGGGAGGCCGAGGAGTTGGGTGAGAGGTGAATGGTGGGGAGGACTGGTGGACAGGGACAGTTGCTGTGGCTCAGCAATGCACATGCGTTGCTGAGCCACAGCAACATGTGGCCGGGTACTGCTAGTCTATATAAATAAAAATGGAAATGTCCGTTTGTTCCAAATCGCTATTGTCCGAAAGTTCTTCACCGATTGCTTTGAAATTTTCACACAACGTTCCATTCGCATCCGGCCAGGTATTTATATACATACTATATAGATGTCACGTCTGTGATGGTAAAAAAAACATGTTTTTCAAATCAAGTGTTTTTCATGTGAGGAAAATCTTCGAAAACTCTTTACCGATTGCTTTGAAATTTTGTGACAACATTGCATTCGAATAGGCAAGTCTTTTTATATATCTACTATATGCATCCCTCACCTATGACAGGAAAAACATACTTTTTTCTTAAAAACAGCGCCATCTGTTACATGTAAGAGCAACACACCCTTTAATCGTCAAGAGTTCTTCACCGATTTCCGTGAAATTTTGACACAGCGTTGCATTTGAATAGGCACATGGTTTTATATACTTACTATATAGATGTCACCCCTGTGACAGGTAAAAACATGGTTTTTGGAAAACAGCTCCATCTGTTTCACATAAGAGTAACATGCACGCTACACTAAACATGTCACGAATTCCATTTCAATGTTTCCGATTGCATTGATAAATTTTATTTGCATAGATTTCGATTTATTAAATTTTTTATTGAATTATTTTGTGTGACATTGTGTTGGAATTGAGCTGTGTAGTTTACCATACCGTTCATTTCGTAAATTTAAGTAAAGATGCCTCACCTGTGACCGGTAAAACTATGCTTTTCTTGAAAAACCACACCATCTGTTGCATGTAAAAGTAACACACATGTCATACTAAACATGGCTTTAGTATGGGTGTATAGTTAATTACTTGGCTAATGACACGGCTAGGTACTCTGTATTTGTTGACATCAAAGGAGCCTTCGACAAAGCACAGGGGATTGCGATCCTGGACGAACTTGCATGCATGGGTGTCAAGGGGAGACTCATGAAATGGGTTGAAGACTACCTCACAGGAAGGAAAGCCAAGGTTTGCTTCAATGGAGCAGTCTCCAGAACAATGAATATGGAACTCAGGGACCCCCCAAGGCGGAGTCTTAAGCCCTACACTATTCAATGTACTTATGAACGCCATTGCAAATATTGATTTTCCGGAAGGAACACAACAAGTGGGATATGCAGATGATGTCCTAATACAAGCTCCCACCTTGGGAAAAATTGAACAGTCCATTGAACTCCTTGGAAGGAAATGTATTGAGCTCGGTTTCACTCTCTCCACAAACAAGACGAAGGCATACTCCCATCACAAGCGGAGAGCAAATGAAGAACTGCAAATTAATGGTGTAACACTTGAATGGGGTTGACCACTATCGGTACCTTGGCGTCACTGTCGGCTCTAACAAGGGAAAGAAAGAGGAGCTCAATCAACTCATAGGAACATGCAAAAGTCGACTCAGGGCACTGAAAGCTATGACCTGGAATGGACATGGAGCCTCTATTGCCGTGCTCAAAATGATGTACACAGCCTATGTGCGCTCCGTCATAGACTATGCCGCACCAGTACTGTGCACCTACTCCCAAAGCGATATGAAAAGGCTTGAAAGCATTCAAAATGAAGCCATGACAATCATTCTTGGAGTCCCAAGAACTGCCAAAACGACTAATCTACGAGAGGAGTTGTCCCTTCCCAGTGTTAAAAGCAGAATTCAGGAGCTGAATGCTAAGCTTGCAATTAGGATAGCCAGAGATCCCCATTACAATGATATTGCCAAGAAAAAACTGAGCTCTGTGCTACTTTCAGGAGGAAACAGGAGAAGAAAAAAATGGCATCACAGAGCAGTCTGCTACCTTGAAGAGCTTCACCTGCTTGGGCAAGCCCGTGAGCTCCTGCCTGTAGAGAGGTTACCTCCCTGGGAGGATGACTCATGCAAGATCATCATCAATGAAATGGCAATGAAAAAATCCAACATGATTACCACAAGAAATGAGGCACAAGTATCTCGAGGACATTTATAAAGAAGCCGGAGATGAACTAGATCAAATCTACACTGACGGGTCATCTAATCCTATCAATGGCAGGGCTGGTGCAGCATACACGGTAATCAAGGATAATACCTTCCAACGCAGAAATGAAGGAAAAGCACGTATTGAGAACTATGCCTCTTCAACGCAAGCAGAGCTAACTGCCATTGTTATGGCGTTAAGGTTTCTTGAACGGAACACTAATGGTGCAGTGATTTGCACCGATTCAAAAGCAGCACTGCAAAGCCTAAGTAAAAATCAGGCAGAAAATCTTGCAATAGTCGCTGAAATCAAGAGAGCTGTGAGAGTACTTACCAATCAGGGAAGAGTCATCAAGTTTCTGTGGATCCCCTCCCATGTTGGAATATGTGGAAATGAACGAGCAGATGTGCTGGCTGCTGAAGGCGCTGAAGGAGACCATATTGAATACTTCATACCCAAGACTCAACTACAAATTAGAGGTATTATCAGGCAACATCACCGTGACAAGGTAACTGAGGAAAGGAGGATAGAAGCACAAACCAGTGAATCTGTACGATGGTACAACATGGTTGCAGCTGGCAATCCCAATCAGTATGGCCAAAGAGGAGGACGACGAGGGAGAGAATCTGTAATAGCGAGAATCCGTCTTGGATACAAATATCCATGGAGATTTGGAATGGAAACAACAGTTGATCAGCGAAGTTGCAGAATCTGTGGTGAGAGTGATGGACACCGCCTTGACCACTATCTACGTGAATGTGAACACCTGAGAGACATTAGGAATAACTGTAGAATAATAAACCCCACATTGTTTGAGTTAGGAAAACACTATTTGTCAAATATTGATACTGTTCTTAAAAGATTTCCCCATTTTGCACCCGCAAGATAACGTAAGCTTTTAAGGGTTGATAAATGTTAATCTTCTTGTTTGAGGAGCTGTTCACTTGAGACAGTTAAGCAAGTCCCAGCTGTGTCTGGGTACAAGTGACAGGATGAACAACCCAGCGGGTTTTCTTCCTATTGGGGAGTGTTGTACATTCTGCTATGGCGATATGTTCACTCACAAGATGAGTGGCGCTGCCCAATAAACTCGCCCCTCTGGGCAAAATTTAAAATTTAAATTTAAATGTAATACTAAATATGTTACAATTCCATTTCAATGTTTCTGATTGCATTGATATATTGAATTTTCATAGATTTTGATTTATTTTCATTTTGATTTATTTACTTTGTATGAATTGAGTTGACACTGAGCTGTGCTGTTTACCATACCTTTCATTTCGTGAGTATAGTTTATTTTTATATTTTTTCATATTTTCATTTAATTTTTTAACTGTTTTTCTTATATTTCAGTGATGGGAACATCAGATCACTTGATGTTCCCATTTTTCAGATGGGAACATCAGACCATTTGGAAAGGAATCAGACGAGGGAATAGGGAATGGTGGGGATGACGAGGGGACGGAAGTGAGAAATGGTGGGGAGGACGAGGTGACAAGGGAGGGGGGCGGGGTAATGGTGGGGAAGGTCGAGGGGACGGGGGAGTTTGGGATGGTGGGGACGAGGGGATGGGGGAAAGTAGAATGGTGGAGAGAGCAAAGGGACAGGGAAGGTTGCTGAGCCACAGCAACTCGTGGCCGGGCACTGCTAGTCTATATAAATAAAAATGGAAATGTTTGTTTGTTCAAAATCGCTAATCTCCTAAAGTTCTTCACCGATTGCTTTGAAATTTTCACACAATGTTCCATTCGCATTCAAGCAGGTTTTTATATACATACTATATTGATGTCACGTCTGTGACGGAAAACACATGCGTTTTTGAAAAAAACTGTGTTTTCCATATCAGAGAAATCTTCAAAACCTCTTTACCGATTGCTTTAAAAATTTTACACAACGTTGCATTCGAATAGGGGCGTGTTTTTCTATACCTATTATATACATGTTTTACATATGACAGGAAAAAACATGCTTTTTTGAAAAACAACGCCATCTGTTGGACGTAGGAGCAACACACGCTGTAATCTCCCAAAGTTCCTCACCGATTGCTTTGAAATTTTGACACAACGTTCCATTCGAATATGCGCGTGTTTTTATATACCTATCATATAGATGTCACATCAGTGACAGATAAAAACATTTTTTTTTCAAAAACAGCGCCATTGTAACGTAATACGATAGCATAATTGCATCTGCACATAATAGGAACACACACATGCAGTAATAAATATGTTACGAATTCCATTTCAATGTTTTCGATTGCATTGATAAATTTCATTTCCATAGATTTCAATTTATTTTAATTTTTTATTGAATTATTTTGTGTGACATTGTGTTGGAATTGACCTGAGTTGTTTACCATACTGTTAGCATTTCATAAGTATAAGTGTTAATGCCACACACCTCTGACAGGTAAAAATATTCTTTTTTTTTTTAGGAAATAGCGCCATCTGTTGCACGTAAGAGCCTCAAAAGCTATACTAAATATGTTACAATTCCATTTTAATTTCTTTGATTGCATAGACAAATTAAATTTTCATACATTTCAATTTATTTTCACTTTGATTTAATTATTTTGTGTGACATTGCATTGGAACTGAGCTGTGTAGGTGACAATACCGTTCATTTCGTGAGAATAAGTATAGATGCCACACCTGTTACAGGTAAAAACATGATTGTTTTTAAGAAACAGTGTCATCTGTTGCACGTACGAGCAACACACGCTATATAATATATGCTACAATTCCATTTCAATGCTTCCGATTGCATTGATAAATTTAATTTCCATAGATTTCGATATATTTGCATTTTGATTTAATTATTTGGTGTGACATTGAGTTGGAATTGAGCTGTGTCGTTTACTGTACCGTTCATTTCGTGAGTATAGATTATTTTTATATGTTTTCATTGTTGTACATTTCATCTTTTAACTCTTTTTCTTATAATTCAGTGATGGGAACATCTGATCATTTCAGAATGCATCGGACGAGGGAGTGTGGAATGGTGAGGACGACGAGGGAACTGGAGTGGGGGATGGTGGGGAGGACGAGGGGAAACGAGAAACGCACATGTGTTTCAGAGCCACAACAATGCGTGACCGGGTACAGCTAGTAATACCATAAATAGTATGGTTGGAGGAGGAGTGTTAGTGTGTTTGGCCTTGAACGAGTGAGGGAGGGGAGGGAGCTTTAGCTGGCTGTGTGGTGAGGTGTGTTATTGCCTGAACACACTATACCATCTTAGATGAACAGTTATGGTGAACAAAACATGTTGAGATATATATAACGTCTGTATATAGTGAATAAAAGCAAAAACAGTATGGTGCGAGGAGAATGTTGGCGAGTGAGGGAAGATGAGGAAGGGAGTCGTGGCCAGAGGCCGGCTGGCAAATGTGGTGGCCCTCTTCGTTGTTTTTTGACTCACAATACAAACTTAGTGGTTCATTATTGTGACCATAACATGCAGATACTTATATATAATATTTATATATAGTGTAATAAAAGCAAACCTATTTATTTATTGTTTTATGAGCATATTAATTGAATCACCAATATGCACACCATAATTTTAAGTATAGCGATGGTTTACACATTTTATTATATAAATGTATCTCACTACACACTATTGAATAATATTACTGCAAAAAAAAACTAAGGAAATCTCAGAGACATTAAAATAATTAGGTAACAATATCTTTGTGGCAACTCCCGCCTGACAGCTGAGGTCGGAGCAGACCTCATCTGCCCCTGCTCTGTCAACGCTTCTTTTTTGCCAGACTTCCCCTCCCTATTGCGGCCAAAATATGTCAACAACGATTTTTTTTTCATTTTTTCTGTAATCAGGGAACACAAATGAACACTTTTATAAGACAAAAGAATCTTTTAGATTTTTTTTTCCTCCTGGCGGTGTTGGAGGCCAAAAATCTCATAGCAGTTTGAGGGTTAATGAGGGTACTGTTGTGTTGTGGTCACCAGTATTTAGAGTAACGTAATATGTGGAGTGCAATTAGCTGTCTGTAGGACAGCTGGTTGATCACCTCTTGCTAATTTGTTTAATCAACATCAGTTTATAGTGAGTTCACATAGTGGTGTTATGGAGCCCCCCCCCTCCAATTTCTCCCCAGATCCTGCTTTAAGAGTAATTTCGTCTGGCCCTGCTGATTCTCTGAGATGCAGGGAGTCTGTTGATATATGTGGCGACCAGATTGGCCACCCGATAAGGGAGAAATTTGTATTTATAAGTTTGTAAGTGAAGGCGGGAGTTGTGCCCTTGATACAAACAAAATGGCGCCCCCTGCCAGCAAATCCGCCAATTTGTAGACGGCGCCAGCTGGCTGCGGATTGGCTGGCTGAGGTCACGTGCCACGGGCGACCAATCAGCTCCCGCTGTGACGTCACCGAGTGCCCCTGGCAGTGCCAGCGGAGGTGGCGTCAGAGTTGACCTGACAGTGGACGTGAGAGGTTGTGCGTTGATCAGCTCTCGAAGATTGGAGGCCCTGGGAATCTCTCTCCGTGAATTTAGGCAGCCATCGCTGCCCACTATTATTACTGAAGACCCCGTGCTTCTGGAAAGCAAGAAGAAATCAAGTTTATTGGTCAAAGAAGTGCCAAAACTTGAGGAATCGGTCGGCGACGACGTTGGTGGGGCGGGCAGGTCTGCTGTGGCCGGGTCACATTCACTGAGGACGTTGGAGGGACGACACCGTTCCTAGGACAAGGAGCAACGCCTTGTGGAAGTAACGAGTGTGTGTATACAGTGATTAGCTCAGTGCCCACTGGGTGAACCAGGATTGGGATATCTGAAACTCTGGGAGTGGCTTCGGCGGTGACGCAATGGCTTCACAACACCTGTCGAGGACTTGTAGCGTGCTACTGGATCGTCAAGGACCGACTCAGGAAGTGTGGGACCTTCACACCACGGAGGGACAGGCGTCGTGAGCCAGGAATGTTGAACGCAGTGATCAATTTTCCCTCCATTACCCCTTGTTGAGTAGGCTAGATAGGCCACGATATTATATATATATATATATATGTTACAGTACAATATTGGTGCACTAGTATTAGGATAGGCTGCAGGGCAGCTTGTGTCCTGGACTGTTATAGAGGACAGTGTGTGTGTGGACGACGTGGAGAGGCAGTGGCCGACGTTGACGAAGAGGCCCTTTCTGTGAAAGGGTTGTTGTTGCTTAAGATTCTCTACTTGAAACAAAAAGTTCCAAGTAGCACAGGCTATGGTGAGCCCGTAGTGGACCTACCTGGCACAGGAGCGAGGCTGTAACTTGGTGTGTGATCCCCCTTTTAAATCTGCCCAGCTGACGGAGTTGCTGGAGGTCGTGAGAGAAGAGTTGCCGAGGATCTCCAGATTGTTTATTCTTTATATCCATTCCTGTATCATTATTACTAGTATATGTGATCATGTAGCTTATGTTAGTATATATCACATATTTTTACCATTGTGTTTATGTGCACCTCCAAGTTATCTCTATGAGCATACACAAGGGATATTATAGTCCCACCTAGAGAACAGTAAGTTTTAATATTGAAGTTTCATAGTGGCTGGTGAGTGGTAGAGCAACATAGACATTTATGAGAGCGTACCCTACGATGGCGGTCCTGTGTCAATGCTGTAGGAGTAGCAACACTTTGGCAACAAGCAACATAGTGTATACCCACTGAACTACATTGCTGGGGTGCGGAGATATCAACCCAGCTGGCGACCTTGTTAAGATAGAGAGATGCAGGTGGGAAAGGAATTCCTACAACTTTTTGTTTGGCAGGCAAGACTCAGGGGAAGTGTTGTTAAAGGTAAGCCTGAGACTTCCTTCACTCCTCCGTGGGTCTAGGCTGGAATTGCTAATAGCAGTTTCCCCGTGGTTGACTGAAGAGCCACAGGGTGAATCAGTGACCCCTTCGTGGTCGGAAAGAAGATCTGCGGTGGTGGGCATCACGTGGTCCTCTCCTGTGGGACCAGGTAACTCTGGTGAGTCACGTGAGACAGAGAGACTGAGTACTCTGTCTCCTGAGCCCCTAGCAGCCCCCCTTGCTGGCGGAGCTCCAGCCCACCCCCCGAAACAAGAATTGGCGACCTTGCCAAGATACGTTCGTGCAGGTAAAGTGTTGCCAGGGTACGGTCGTTAGCTTACAGTGTTGCCCAGCTTTCAGGACAGTGTTGCCAGGGTACCAATACAGTGTTACCAGTGTCGTGATCAGTGTTGCCTGTGAATTCAGTGATAGTGTAACCCATCCAGCTAAAGGGCTGAAACGGTGAAATTAGTGGGTGCTGTTGTGTATGCTCGATAACATAGAGATGGAGGAAGATAAAGTAAAGAAGTTTATTGCGACGAGGGATGAGAAAATTTTGGAGGAGTATACAAAAGCTCAGCTCCAACAAGTGGCAAACCACTAAGGTAGCCTGAGCGTAGGATAGAGATCATGGCACAGCTCACAGCTCGAGAGAAGACACGAGAGGAGCCATCCCAGGGAGGGTCGTCCCAAGGCGAGCCGTCCCAAGCTCCTACCAGTGTGGCCAGAACTCACAGTGAACGTGAAAGCAGAGGGGGATCCAAAAGTAGCAGGAAGGGCATGCAGCTGGAGATAATGCGAATGCAATTAGAGACCAAACTGCGTCGAGAGGAGAGAGAAGCACAGCTGCAACGCGAGGAGAGAGAGGTGCAGTTGCGGTGTGAAGAGTGTGAGAGAGAGGCGCAGCTGAAACGAGAAGAAAGAGAGGCGCGGCTGAAACGAGAAGACAGGGAAGCCCAGCTCCAAATGTGGCGAGCCGAGATAGAGGCGACCAGGGAGGTCGAGCTGATGGCTAGTCTCGATACCTGCACGTCAGGACGACCTCAAGGCCCGGGAGCACGATCTACCCACCTATGTTCCTCTGGAGGCCGAGGCTTTCTTCCGCCATTTTGAGAGGATAGCAACATTGAAGGAATGGCCAGAGGAGGATTGGGCTGTGTTAGTGCAGAGTAGATTGACTGGTGAGGCCAGAGAAACTTATAACATGTTGGACATCGAGGAGTGCGCCATATACAACACAATCAGGAACGCGGTTGTCCTCTCATATAGACTAACCCCGGAGGTCTACATGAAACGCTTCCGTGATTGCACAAGGGCATCGGGAAGGTCATATGCTGAAACTGCTCGGGTCATGAAACGCGGGTTTCTATGATGTCTGAAGGCCAAAGAGGTAGAGACGATAGTGGAGCTGAAGCAGTTGATAGTGATGGAAAAATTCATGTTGATGCTCCATCTGGAACTCAAGGTCAGAGTGAAGAAGGCAGGAATAAAGGACCTTAAAGCTGCAGTGGACCGAGCTGACATGCAGGAGGAGGCACTGCACCTCAGAATGGAAGGACTGCCCAGACAATCGCCATTGGGATACCTTTAGGTCTAGAGGGTACTTTAAGAGTTCAGGAGGAACGTGGACTCTCCCAAGAGTAGTTTGCCCAGTGAAGTAAACCGGTTCAAGAGCTCAAGGGACGCGGGGAGGAAGCCCTAAGCTGTGAGCCGTGGACCGAACTCGGGAGCCGGAGGTGCTGCCCGGGAACCGACGATGTGAAGTCCAAGGAGGACCCAGGGAACATCTTCCGTGGGTGCTACCAGGGTGACTGGTACAGGGTCGCCCAGGAGAGGTGGCCGGTGTTACAACTGTGGGGGGGGGGAGGGCGAGGACATTTTGCACGGGAGTGCGGTCGCCCCAGGCGTGGTGGGAACGTGGCTTTCACGAGAGTAGGGAGCAAAGGAGCCAACGATACCTTAAGTAATATGCCAGCTATGAGGGAGAAGAGGATTCACTCCTTTGTGTGTGAGGGGACGGGGAAGATAAGAGGAGCTGATCCTGTACCAGGAAGGATGCTGAGGGACACGGGATCCGACTTCACCCTTGTTAGTGAATCCCTCTTCCCCGAGGACTACAAAAGTTCCAATACAGGGGAAGCCCTGATAAGAACGTTGGGGGGACAGGTGAGGATGCCCCTTCATAAAGTGACTCTTGATTCAGACTATGGTTGCCAGACTCTCGTGGTAGAGACTGCCCAGAATGGAAGCTCAGTTGATCCTAGGGAACGCCTCTTGTGGGGGATTGTGTACTCTTGAACTCGATTAAGGGCACAGAGTGAATAGAGCCCTATCGACAGAGCAGCACAACGGATGCCAGAAGTGACGCGACGGAAATTGCGAGAGTGGCATTTCCGGTATGCGCGGTGACGTTGAGACGGCGTCAGGGAAAGTGATGTGAGCGGATCCTGTCACGCCGAAGAGAACATGCCGGGTGACCTGGAGCTCGATCATTTGTTCTGAGAGGAGGCCAGAGGACAAGTGATAGGTGAGGAAGAGTCGGATAAGGGTATCCAAGTTACTTTCACCAGTCTCCACTCCACCAGTTACCACTCACCAGGTATGGACAGCGCCCATCTAGGTGAGATGCAAAGGGAAGAGTTTCCGGAGTTGGTGCGGGAGGCAGAAGGTCTCACCAGACCCGAGTCACCGACTCACTTCTTCATGGAGAAGGGAGTGCTAATGAGGCAATGGAGACCGGTAAGGGAGGAAGCAGGTGATGGTATGCTGAGAGTAAGGCATCAGGTGGTGGTGCCGGCGCAGTACAGAAGCACGGTGCTGAAGCTTGCACACTCAGTGGATACCGCAGGTCATTTGGGAGTGACCAAGACCTTAAACTGGCTTCGGGAACATTTTTATTGGCCGGGCATGGACGCGGATGTAAGAAAAATCTGCAAGACGTATTTCCCGTGCCAGAGGGCGGGGAAGAACGTCCCTGCCATCCCGAAAGCTCTTTTGGTTCCAGTTCCTGCGTTTGGCCAGGCGTTTGAACGCCTAATAATCGACGTGGTGGGACCATTACCTAGGACAAGAAAGGGAAATAATTACTTATTGACAATCATGTGTGCTTCGATGAGATTTCCAGAGGCGATACCAGTACAGAAGGTGACATCAAGATGTGTCATGGGACACTTTCAGCGATCCTTTGCTTGGGTAGGAGTGCCCAAGGAGATCCAGTCTGACAGCGGAAGTATTTTCCAGCCAAAGTGGTTTAGGCAGGCTATTGCAATTTGGGGAATTGCCCAACTACGATCGTCACCCTAGAGATCTCAATCGCAGGGAGCGATTGAGAGATTCCACTCCACCCTGAAGACTGTTTTGAGAGTGTATTGTGAGGAACAGGGAGGAGGAGTGGGACGAGGCTGTCTACCCAGCCCGATTTTCAATCAGAGATGCTATAGTTGAGTCTCTGGAATTCTCTCCATTCCAACTAGTATTCGGGCATAAAGTGAGGAGCCCGTTATTGATGCTGAAGGAGCAGTTGACGGCGGAGAAGACGTTAGTGACAGTGGAGGAGTATGTGCAGAAATTCCATGAACGATTGAAAACGGCGAAGGAGCTGGCTGCTGAGCACCTGAAGACAGCTCAAAAGAAGATGTCGATCTGGTATGCAGGAATGCAGACCTAAGGGAGTTAGAGGTGGGAACCAGAGTGATGATGTTGCTACCTGGGAGAGGTAGTGACGGAATCACGCTTTGGTGGTCCATACTCGGTTGTCAGGCGTGTGGGTCGGGTAAGTTATGAGATCAGCAAGCCGAATCGCTCCCACAAGACACAGGTTTGTCATATCAACCGTTCAAAGCCGTACTTCCCAGAGGAGCAGGAGAGTGCGAGAGTGAAAGGAACAACATAGTCGCAAGAAGGGAAATTGGTTCTGTGTATGGACATGAATCAAGTGTTGTAAGCAGAGGAAGGAAAGTGGGCCCATGCCGATGGTACGCGCCTGTCAAATACAGACATACCTGAGAACCAGGAATGAGTATGTTTGTGTGAGAAGAGAAGCAGATAAAAAGTATGAAAATGATATAGCAAATAAAAACCACAGAACCAAAGCTACTCCACAGTCAAATCAAGAGGAAAACAACAGTGAAAGAACAGGTGATGAAATGTAGAATGGGTGAGGACAGGTATACAGAGTATGACAAAGAGGTGTGTGAAGTACTCAACTAGTGGTTCTAGGAGATCTTCACAGCAGAACGAGGTGAGATCACTGCATTAGGAAAGATGGCAGTAAACAAGGCAGCCTTGGAAGGGTTCGAAATTACAAGATATGAGGTCAAGAGATATCTGTTGGATCTGGACGTGAGTAAGGCTGTTGGTCCAGACGGAATCTCACCATGGGTATTGAAAGAGTGTGCAGAAGCACTATGCTTGCCACTCTTCATAGTGTATTGTAGGTCATTAGGGCCGGGAGACATTCCAGAAATATGGAAGAAAGGTAATGTATTTCAAATATACAAAAAGAGAGAGACAGACAAGAGGCACTGAACTACAGGCCAGTGTCCTTAACCTGTATACCATGCAATGTGATGGCGAAGATCGTGAGTAAAAACATTGTAACACATCTGGAGAGAAGGGCCTTGACCTGATACATCGCCAACATGGGTTCAGGGAGGATAAATCTTGCCTTATTGGCTTAATATTTACACTTGAAACTGTTTATGCACTCTGCCTTCACCACTTCTCTTCCTAATGCATTCGATTTGTCAACTACTCTGACACCAAAAAAGTTCTTTCTAATATCTCTGTGGCTCAATTGGGTACTCTAGCGTCCCCTTGTGGGTGTGCCCCATTGTTAAATAGCTTTATCTGCCCTATAAATTCCTTTGAGAATCTTGTATGTGGTGATCATGTCCCCGTTAATTCTTCTGTCTTTCAGCGACGTCAGGTTTAATTCCTGAGGCCTCTCCTTGGAGCTCATACGTCAGAGTTCAGGTACTAGTCTGGTGGCAAACCTATGAACCTTTTTCAGTTTAGTTTTATGGTTTACTAGATATGGACTCCATGCTGGAGCTGCATACTCCAGGATTAGTCTGACATGTGGTGTTCAAAGTTCTGAATGATTCCTTACACAAGTTTCTAGCATCCGTTCTTATGTTGGCCAGTCTGGCATATACCACTGATGTTATCCTCTTGGTGTGGGCTTCAAGGGAGAGATCTGGCATGTTATCAACCCCCCAAATCTTTCTTTCTCTCTAACTCTTGAAGAACTTCATCTCCCAAATGATTCCTTGCATCTGGCCTCCTGCTCCCTACACCCATCTTAATTACATTACATTTTCTTGGGTTAAACTCTAGCAATCATTTGTTCGACCATTTCTTCAGTTTGCCTAGGTGTTCCTGAAGCCTCAAGCAGTCCTCCTCTGTCATAATCCTACTCATAATTTTGGCATCGTCAGCAAACATTGAGAGGAATGGGTCTGTACTCTGTAGGAGATCATTTACGTATATCAGAAACAGGATAGGACCGAGTACAGAGCCCTATGGGACTCCAATGGTGATTTTACGCCAATCTGAGGTCTCACCCCACAATGTAACTCTGCTTCCTATTGCTTTGGTACTCCCTTATCTACTGGAGCACCTTACCAGTTACTCCTGCTTGTTTCTCGAGCTTATGTACCAGCCTCATATGGGGTACTGTGTGAAAGGCTTTCCAGCATTCCAAGAAAATGCAGTCTGCCCATCCTTCTCATTCTTGCTTAATCTTTATCACCTGGTTGTAGAATTCTATTAAGCCAGTAAGGCAAGATTTATCATCCCTGAACCTATGTTGGCTATTTGTCACGTCAGGGCTCTTCTCTTCAGATTTGTTACTATTTTTTTTTCTCACGATCTTCGCCATCACATTGCATAGTATACAGGTTAAGGACACTGGCCTGTTGTTCAGTGCCTCTTGTCTGTCTCTCTTTTTGTATATTGGGAATACATTACCTGTCTTCCATAATTTCTGGTATGTCTTCCGTCTCTATTATACACTATATATATATAGTATACTATAGTATACTACTATACACTATGGAGAGTGGCAAGCAAAGTGCTTCTGCACACTCATTCAATAACCATGGTGAGATTCTGTCTGGACCAACAGCCTTACTCACGTCCTGATCCAACAGATATCTCTTGACCTCATCTCTGGTAATTTCCAACCCTTCCAAGGCCACCAGGTTAACTGCACCTTTCCTAACGCAGTGACCTCTCCTCGTTCTGTTGTGAAGACCTCCTGGAACCACTTGTTGAGTTCTTCACACACCTCTTTGTCATATTCTGTATACCTGTCCTCAACCCTTCTATGTTTTGTCACCTGTTCTTTCACTGTTGTTTTCCTCCTGATGTGACTGTGGGGTAGCATGGGTTCGGTCTTGGCTTTATTTACTATACTATTTACATTTTTTTTCTGCTTCTCTTATCACACTAACATACTCATTCCTGGTTCTCAGGTATCTCTCGCTGATCTCTGGTGTACTGTTATTCTGGAAGTTCCTCCACGCCCTTTTGCTCTCTTCCTTTGCTTCCATAAATGCCTAACTATACAACGGATTCATCTTCTGCTTCTTGGATTTTCGCTTTTGGGCCGGGATAACCTGTTTACTGCCTCCTGACACTTTTGGATGACATAGTCCATTATATCTTGTTCGGACGTAGCTCTGAGTTCTGTGTCCTATGGTATATCCTTTAGGAAACTTCTAATCACCTCATAATTCCCCTTTTGAAACGCCAGCTATTGTTTCCTATTTTTTTTTTTTTTGGGGGGGGGGGAGATAATTCCAAGCTTTACCAGGTACTCAAGGATCTATACACTGTAATTACTCATTCCCAAGGGTGCTTCCAACTAAACTTCCCTTATATTCAACTTCTTTAGGGTAAATATCAGATCAATCATGGCTGGTTCATCTTTCCCTCTCATTCTTGTCAGTTCCTTGATGTGTTGGCTTTGAAAGTTTCTTGTTGCCACATCCAGCAGCTTAGCTCTTCATGTGTCTGGTCTTCCATGTCTCCGAGTGGGGTCTCTGTTCTCCCAATCTATCTTCCTGTGGTTGAAGTCCCCCATGAATAGCAGTCCAGATCCTTTCCTGCTAGCAACAGAAGCTGCTCTCTTTATTATATTAATGGTGGCCATGTTTTTTTGTCATATTCCTGTCTGGATCTTCTGTCAATATGTAGGGGAGTTAAATATGACTACGATTATAAGTTGTTCTCCTCCAATTGCTAAGGTACCTGTTATGTAGTCTCTGAAACTTTTACAGCCCTGAATAATCATCTCCTCATAACTCCAGCCTTTTCTTATCAGCAGAGCTACACCATCACCTCCTCTTCCTTCTCTATCTTTCCTCACAACATAGTACTCCAGTAGAAACACTGCATTTGTTATGGTTTTCGTTAGTTCTGTTTCTGTGAGTGTTATTATATCTGGGTTTTCTTCTAGTACCCATTCTCCAGGTTCATTTGTTTTATTTGTATTATCATTTACGTTAGTGTCCATGGCCTTGACACTCACTTTCTTCTGTTCTTTCTCATGTCCCCTTCTTGGTGAGCGTTCTGCTGATGGGGGAAGCTGTTCCTTAGCGGTTAGGATTTGTGAGGTGGTTTTAACAGGGTCTCAGAGGATACTGGGGAGAGGGATGAGGGGTCAAGTGAAGGGAAGGACAGGGAGGTTAAGGAATGAAGAGGGAGGAGGAAAAGGGAGGAGAGGGAGAGGGGGGGCATGGTGGGAGTGGGAGAGGGGTAGCAGGACGGGTATGGGGTGAAGGGGACGGAGGGATGGCTGAGTATTTGAGTGAGGGCAGGGAGGGTTCGGGCTAGAGAGGGATTTCAATGCAGAGGAGGGTGGTGATGTGGCCGTCCCTTCTGGTGTTACTGGGTTGCTGGTTGTGGGTTCTCCTCTTACCTCTGGGACGTTGTGTTTTGGGCTGTGATTTACTGTTTCTCTCCTCTCACCCTAAGTTTCTTCCTTGCTTCTGTCGTCATTGCTCTCTCTTCCTTAACACCTTCTCAATGCTTTGTTCAGCGTTTTCCATCTCTAGCCCTTTTAGTATTTCACTCATTGCCTCTCTCTCTGTTATTACGATCTCATTGTGTCCTCTCGCAATTCTGTACTCTCACCAGCACCTCTCTTTCCATGTTACTCTCACCAACACCTCTCCTTCCATGCTACTCTCACCAGCACCTCTCCTTCCATGCTACTCTCACCAGCACCTCTCCTTCCATGCTACTCTCACCAGCACCTCTCCTTCCATGCTACTCTCACCAGCACCTCTACTTCCATGCTACTCTCACCAACACCTCTCCTTCCATGTTACTCTCACCAGCACCTCTCCTTCCATGATACTCTCACCAGCACCTCTCCTTCAATGTTACTCTCACCAGCACCTCTCCTTCCATGCTACTCTCACCAGCACCTCTCCTTCCATGATACTCTCACCAGCACCTCTCCTTCCATGCTACTCTCACCAGCACCTCTCCTTCCATGATACTCTCACCAACACCTCTCCTTCCATGCTACTCTCACCAGCACCTCTCCTTCCATGCTACTCTCACCAACACCTCTGTGGGAAATTTTTACCCACCATATCTAATAATCATCTAAGAAATGTATAATTTCTATATCATATCTAAATCATATCAAAATCATATCTAAATCGTATCAAAATCATATTTGAATCATTACAGATTCATTATATAGCTTGATCCTGGATGACAATGGCACCATGAACACGTACGCAACAGGGGCCCTTTTGATGCCTACGTGACTTTGTACATGAGTTCTCAAGGATCCAGAAGCTTCTAGAAGGACTTCTTAATTAAAAAACTATTGGAACATTGATTCAACATCCGGTAGATTAAAAATCGAATCCTTAATAAGAATCAGTGGTACTTTCAAATACTACTTATAATCTTTAAATCTTATATCTAATTATATTATAATCACATCTTATCTTAATCATAAGTCTAGACTGTAAAAATAATCAATCAATATTCATAGAAGGCTACCGTGCTCAGAGAGCATGGCAGGGCGATGGGGGGGGTGAAGCGCCCATCAAG
Source organism: Procambarus clarkii (assembly GCF_040958095.1). Lineage (NCBI taxonomy): Eukaryota > Metazoa > Arthropoda > Malacostraca > Decapoda > Cambaridae > Procambarus > Procambarus clarkii. Next base: position 525,204 of record NW_027189179.1, on the reverse strand, counting down.
CCCAGCGGCACTCCGCGTTTGTTTACAAATGAGTGAACAAGTGACTGATCCTTAGCGAACATTACCAGCTCAAGGACACCTTATCTAACATTTTTATCGCCAGTGAATACTCTCTAGAACTGGGGGAGTACCTGGACAATATCTACAAGGAAAATCCGTGAACATTCACATAAAATAGAGTGTATAGTGGAGATCAGTGACACGGTTTCCTCCACCTTCATTCATAAACTTTTATCTCGAATCATTCTTCTGCAACTGCAGGATAATCACGTAGCAACGCTACCAGATCATCATACAGCAACGCTGTAGCAAAATATCGTGCCTAAACTCAACAAGAGAGAGTTAATCAGTCTGGCAAACTTGTCAGACAGGCACCCCGACTGGCAGAGAAGTATATTGAGGGTTATTTGGTGTATGATTGGCCAATTGTATGCTTGTGTAACTTTAATATCCTATAAATCTGTCTGTTGGTTAAAAAGCGAGGCAAAGCCTCATTCATCGGTACGTTTATTAAAATTGTAGTGTAGCTGTGAATCTTATCCAAGCACTGAACCTCATGAGTGTCCATTCTGTCAGAAAAGAATTCAGCCTCAATAAGTAAAAACCTCACAAGTGTCCATAGCGTGGGAAGAGATTCACTCAAGCTAACTGTATCATATAAATTGAATATGTCTGCATATATATTTGAATATATAAATTAAGTTATCAATTGTTTGCTTAGTTAATTTTTAAGTTATCATATAAGCTCATTTAATTGAATATAATTTCTAGTACTAAGTTAATAGTATTAAGACTACATTTAAGGTCATTTATTATACTTTTACAATTTAATTTGTTGTTTATAGTATAAGTACATATTGGCTGTTAAGTTATGGTACTAGGTTAGACTATGTATGTTTAAATCTCTGATTTAAACAGAGCCAGTGTTCAGTCAGATAACTGAATTTATCAAATCTTATCCTTGTATAAAATACAAGCTGATGTGAGATCCCTGTCTACAGGTGGACTGGAACTTCTATCAACAAGTCATTCACCCCACCTGTCCCTTACAGCCCACAGTCTGTCATTAGGAAAAGAGGAATTAGGATTTACAACCCTAGCTAGAGATTTTAGTTGAATTAATTTGCAGACAGTAATTTTTTAATTTAGTTCAGTACAAGTCCCTGGTAGTCTCCTCTTATATCAATCCCAGCAGGTTTTTCCCACATTAATGGTCCTTCGAACCGGATAATAATGGTCTTTTGTACCTAGATATTTATGATCATTCGTTTACTGAATATTTCAATGGCAAATACATAAGAAACTTCTTGATTTTGCATTGGAATAATTCTTACATATTCTGGCCTAACCTAGCTATCAGCCAATATTTATCATAGCTATATATCTAAGTAAACAAATAGTTTGCAGTGGCTTAAGCCACCATATCCATTAACTAGTAAGCATTCATAGTATTCATAGCATACTGATACTGTTCAGTTTTAAGAAACCACAGTAATTAAGTATATCAGTGTCACAGACGCAACTGCATCTTAATCATAAATATCAATTATCTACCTCATTGTGGTAACATTACATATATATTTAAGTGTATTATCTAGCATTATCTCTAATCTACTGATTTTCAGAGCTGCTCATTACATAATATTCTTTAAAAAAGTGTTATCATCACTGTAAGAGCATTCATTACAATCTAACTATAATCAACTATATCATACCCTATATTACAGGTAAAACCAGTAGACATTCTACTGTATTTTATCTAACAATTATTATGGTAACAGATTTTGTAATAACTTTGCAAAAATAGTGCCATTTACTATTTTTGAAAAATTATTACAGGATTTACCAACTTGGTGCATTCGTGCATTCGGGTCACAAATCAAATTATTACAGTACTTTTGATAATGAACACCTGCTACAACCAGATTCCAGGGAGGAAATGAAGGACGATCTTTGGAATCATTACCTAAGTAGACAGGAAAGCTCATTTATCAAAATACATTAACATCATACATATTTATCAGAAAAAAGAGAAAAATCTCGGAATCTCCAAAACTCGGAAAAGGTCAAAATGGCTGACAGTGTTCCACCAGCAGCTGAAACAGGAAATAGGAGGACACTTAATGGTCTGCAAAATCACCTAACTCAACTGATTGACAAATGTCAAAAGTTGGCTAGGCAACCATCTCCTGATTTAATAATTCTGAATACCAGAGTAAAAGCAGCTGTGGATAAGTATGAACAAATCAAACGCCATGCAGAGATTTATCTAACAGAAATGGCTAATGCAGATTTAACCCGAAGGGAACTTCAGGAAATTGTCGCTGAAATGACAATGTATGAAGATAAAATCCAAGATCAACTTGATCCTTTAATCAAACAAATATCTCAAGCAGGAACCCAATCCAATGTGAGCTCATCCACTCAACAGAGCAATGCAACTATCACACATATAGCCGCAGAGCTCCCAAAGGTACAATTACCATATTTTGAGGGCAAGGATGAAGACGATTGGGATACCTTCTGGAGACACTTTGATTCTATAATAAACTCCAAGCCCTCTCTCAAAAAGGCGACAAAGTTTCAATATTTGCAAGGCCAGTTACGGGGAGAGGCAAGGCAGGTCATTGCTAATTTGTCATTAACAGATGATGATTACGACCATGCCTTACAGTTGTTACAAGATAACTACAGTGATAAGGAGACTGCAATTGCACGTCTCTCGTACAAATTATTGGATTTACCCTCTCCAAATAAAAGTTATGAGTCACTACAATCATTTCGATTGGGTTATAGAATCAATCATCAAAGCCCTCAGTACAAAAGTACCTGTAGGTGATGCAGAGTGGCTTATAAAGTTAATCATTCAAAGGAAACTTCCAAATGAGGTCATAGACAGCCTATGCACTCATTATAACACCAACATCTTATCACAAAGCCAAATCATTGATGGACTTCGAGCTTACGTACAAAGATTACGAAGCCGAGGAAAACTTAGATCTCAAGAAAAAATCCCCAAAGGTGAATCCACGGACAAAAGCAAAAATGTCCAGAATGGCAGTCAAAAATCAAGGCAACAAAACTCCTCTTCTGCAAAGTGGAAACAGAATAATGTTGGCTCTTATGCTATATCCCCCACAGTTAACAGAACTGTAGGAAACCAAGCTCCTAAGACAGATAAGACAAAAGGAGCTACAAGTGCCCCAAAATGTTTATTCTGTCAAGAAGCACATACCATTTATCAATGCACAGTTTATGTAGGCCGTGCCAGTCGAATCGATCGACTGAAATCTCTGAACAGGTGCATCCGTTGTCTACGGAAGCACGATACTAGTGAGTGTATCACTCAATTGCAGAACTGCCAATATTGTCATAAAAGTGTACATCACACAGCACTCTGTGGTGATATTAACACTCAATCCAGATCACAGACTTCCAATAATCAACATGCATCTCAGGCAAAGCCCAAAGATGATAATACCACAACAGCCGTACAATTCTGTACAGTAATGAGCAATGTCAACGACTTGGATACAGAAATTGTTACAACAGCCATATTGCCTACTGCACAGCTAGAACTATGCAATCAAGGAATTTGTATTGCAACTAGAGGCTTTTTTGATCAAGGGTCACAGAAAACCTTTATCAGTAAAAATATGGCAGAAGATTTACAACTTAAATCTTCAAAGCAAGTATCTACATCTATATCAGGGTTTTTTACTAATTCTGGTCGTAGAACCTTTCCAGTAGTAAAACTCAATGTCTGTCTAGGTACATCCCAAAGGACAGTAGAAGCCATAGTAGTTGATAAAATTCCTACTGAAATGGAAGTGACTGGTCTGACAGCAACTATTAAATTCCTAAAAGAAAAAGGAATCCAATTAGCAGATCCTCTACTCGATTCTGACTACATAGGAGATATCGGAATCCTGATTGGAGCTGACTACTATCATCGATTCATTCTGGGATCAGAAGAATCTATGGGTATGAATATACTCAAATCAGCAGGAGGCATATTGATGACAGGACCTATACTAGATCTTGAACCTTCAACTCCTGAAAAATCACATCATACAGAAACTGTAATAGTGGCATGACTAGGCAAAGAACAGTCACCACTTAAAATCCCCCACATGATTGATGATGGATTGGAATCTGTACCTCAATTGTGGGAACTTGATGCCATAGGAATAATTCCTGAACAACCAAGTCCTGATGATGTCTGTGCATACAATCAATACTTAGAAACTGTACAGTACCATGATGGACAGTACTGGGTAAGGCTACCATGGAAAATCAACCATAAAACCTTACCTACCAATTATCACATGGCTTACAGTCAATTTAAATCTCAACTAGCAAAGCTAAGAAAAAGGCCTGAGCATTTAAAACTCTATCATGAGATTATTGCTCAACAATTAAAGAATAAATTCATCGAAGTCGTGAAACATGACAATACGCAAATAGGCCATTTTTTACCACACATGGCTGTAATGAGAGAATCAAAAACGACTCCTTTACGGATAGTTTTTAATTGTAGCTCTAAATCTGGACCCCAAGGAACCAGTCTAAATGATTGTTTGCAAACAGGTCCAAGTCTAACTCAGAAATTGTATGACATACTGTTGAAGTTTAGACTTAACAAATATGCGTATTCAGCAGATATAAGTAAGGCCTTTCTAAGAGTTGGCTTACAGGAAGAAGATAGAGACTTCACTAAGTTTCTATGGGTAGAGAACCCAGAAGATGTCAATAGTCCTGTAGTGACTTTCAGATTCTCTTCAGTTCTTTTCGGCGCGACAAGCAGTCCATTTCTATTGCAAGCAACTCTAGATACTCATCTGAAGAAATCATCAAGTCCCTGTAAGACTGAAATCAGTCAAAATCTATATGTAGATAATTTTCAAGGGACAGTTAACAGTACTACTGAACTGTTACAATTATATCAAGAGGCCAACAAGGAGCTACAAGGTGCAAACATGCCACTACAATCTTGGGCCTCTAATAATGCAACATTGAATAATCAAATAGCAAGAGATTACCCTGAATATCACGTACCAGAATCACAAAAGGTGTTAGGTATGGATTGGGATTTAATCTCGGACACAATATCGATCAAATCTGTGCCAGTAAATTACAACATCACTACAAAAAGGGATTTGCTTTCACAAGTTAGCAAAGTATTCGACCCACTTGGTCTACTAAATCCTTTGACTATCAAGTGGCGTTTATTGGTGCAACAAGCATGGAAAGCTAAGGTTGGTTGGGATGATCCACTACCAATCCAGTTACAAAAAGCTTGGATGGAAGTGGCTCAAGAACAAACTTTAGTTGAAAAGATAATCTTTCCGAGACACATAGTCGAGGAAAATGAGGAAGTATCACTACATGTATTCGCAGACTCGTCAGCCAAAGCTTTTGGAGCTTGTGCTTACTTAGTGACTTCTAATCAATCATATCTTATCACCTCTAAGGCCAGAGTCGCTCCATTAAAAAAGAGGACTTTGCCTCAGATGGAACTAACAGCACTGCTAACTGGAACACGCTTAGCAGTGCATATCAAACAAGTCTTGTCTACCATGAACATCAAAGATGTCATTATATGGTCTGACAATGAAGCTGTCTTACAATGGGTACGAAACGACAACTGTCCAACTCCATATGTAAAAAATCGCGTCTCGGAAATTAAAGAAATTTCCGCAGGCTTTCAATTGTTGCATGTACCAACAAAGGATAATCCAGCTGATCTCTTAACAAGAGGTATGACATTTAAACAGTTTGCAAAGGCAGATATTTGGTTTCATGGGCCTCGATGGTTAGTGAATGGTAGTTGGCCTGAACAAAAGCCACACGTCATTACGACACAAACCATAACTACCACCAGGCAGCAAGCTCAAATATCAGTCTTGGATTGTACTCGTTACTCCTCGCTCATCAAATTAATCAATGTAACACAGAACGTGTTTCAATATCTCAGGAAAAAAGGTATAAAATACACTTTTCCAGATGCACTTATCTATTGGGTAAGACAAGCCCAGAGAGAAACTTATGGGAATAACTATGAAAATCTTCCGCATAAGTTAAAACACAATCTCGGTCTGTGGATAGACCAAGAAAATCACAACATTCTGCGTTGTGGAGGGAGACTTAAACACGCAGATATCAATCTAGATACCGTGCATCCATGGCTTTTACCAAAAAATCATTGGATCACAAGGTTGATTGTGTTGCATACACATCAACAAATCATCAAACATGGAGGAGTGTTAGACACACTCACACAAATCAGACAGCAGTACTGGATTCCTCAGGGAAGACAGTCAGTCAAATCAATCTTGAAGAATTGCATGATATGCCGAAGGTACGATGCAAGAACTTGCTCTTATCCAGGGCCACCACCCCTGCCAAAGGAACGAGTGGTCCATCTACAACCTTTCGAAACGACAGGAGTAGATTATACAGGAGCAATATATCTAACAGGGACTGCAGATAAGCAACCTATCAAGGCATACATCTGTCTGTTCACCTGTGCTACCACCAGGGCAGTACATCTAGAGGTAACACCCGATATGACTGCTCAATCATTTATTCAAGCTTTCCGCAGATTCGCAGCACGCCGATCATGCCCTAAGCTGATGATTTCAGATAATGGAGCAAACTTGGTAGCTGGAGAAGCATGTCTACGGGAAATCTGTTCCCATCCTGCAGTTACTTCCACACTGGAACAGCGTCATTGCAGATGGAAATTTATCCCTCCGAGAGCCCCATGGCACGGAGGATTTTATGAACGGTTAATAGGAACTGTAAAAAGATCCTTGAGAAAATCTCTACACCGTCAGAAAATCAATCTTCAAGAACGCCAGACAGTAATCACGGAAATAGAATCAAGGGTGAATAACCGGCCGTTGACTTACTTGTCTGAGGATCCTACTCAACATGAGCCATTAAGTCCTGCCCACCTAATGTATGGAAGACTTCTGACTCCAGTACCATCTCTAGAGGATGATGAGATCAGAGATCCCTCATATGTGGGTCAGAGCGAGTTGGTTCAGGGGTATAAGCATCTGTCCAGCATAATCCAAAAATGGAATGATGTTTGGACAAAAGAATATCTTACATCTCTACGAGAACATCACTATGGGGCCAATGTCCCACATAATATAGCTAATCTCCAACCTGGCGATATTGTCTTGGTAGACAGTGATGGCCCTAGGGCTGACTGGCCATTAGGTAAAGTTGTCTCAGTCCATCCAGATAGTCAGGGGATTTTGAGAATAGTCAAAATCCTGTCTAAAGGAACAACTTCCCTGAAGACATTGGACAAACTCATCCACATGGAATCAGTGAGCCAGCTGCAGTTAGATCCTGAGAGACCTCAAGACACTCTAACTCCACAAGACCCACTGACTCCTAACAGACACAATCGTCCACAACGGACAGCAGCAGAAAAGTGCAAGCAAAATCTGCACTTGTATTATCAATCCAATGGAGAGTAAATAAATACATATGGTTACTATTGTCCTAAGTATTGGACTCTGTGCCAGTTCTCTCCCTCTGGAAGATGTGGGAAATTTTTACCCACCATATCTAATAATCATCTAAGAAATGTATAATTTCTATATCATATCTAAATCATATCAAAATCATATCTAAATCGTATCAAAATCATATTTGAATCATTACAGATTCATTATATAGCTTGATCCTGGATGACAATGGCACCATGAACACGTACGCAACAGGGGCCCTTTTGATGCCTACGTGACTTTGTACATGAGTTCTCAAGGATCCAGAAGCTTCTAGAAGGACTTCTTAATTAAAAAACTATTGGAACATTGATTCAACATCCGGTAGATTAAAAATCGAATCCTTAATAAGAATCAGTGGTACTTTCAAATACTACTTATAATCTTTAAATCTTATATCTAATTATATTATAATCACATCTTATCTTAATCATAAGTCTAGACTGTAAAAATAATCAATCAATATTCATAGAAGGCTACCGTGCTCAGAGAGCATGGCAGGGCGATGGGGGGGGTGAAGCGCCCATCAAGCCCAGCGGCACTCCGCGTTTGTTTACAAATGAGTGAACAAGTGACTGATCCTTAGCGAACATTACCAGCTCAAGGACACCTTATCTAACATTTTTATCGCCAGTGAATACTCTCTAGAACTGGGGGAGTACCTGGACAATATCTACAAGGAAAATCCGTGAACATTCACATAAAATAGAGTGTATAGTGGAGATCAGTGACACGGTTTCCTCCACCTTCATTCATAAACTTTTATCTCGAATCATTCTTCTGCAACTGCAGGATAATCACGTAGCAACGCTACCAGATCATCATACAGCAACGCTGTAGCAAAATATCGTGCCTAAACTCAACAAGAGAGAGTTAATCAGTCTGGCAAACTTGTCAGACAGGCACCCCGACTGGCAGAGAAGTATATTGAGGGTTATTTGGTGTATGATTGGCCAATTGTATGCTTGTGTAACTTTAATATCCTATAAATCTGTCTGTTGGTTAAAAAGCGAGGCAAAGCCTCATTCATCGGTACGTTTATTAAAATTGTAGTGTAGCTGTGAATCTTATCCAAGCACTGAACCTCATGAGTGTCCATTCTGTCAGAAAAGAATTCAGCCTCAATAAGTAAAAACCTCACAAGTGTCCATAGCGTGGGAAGAGATTCACTCAAGCTAACTGTATCATATAAATTGAATATGTCTGCATATATATTTGAATATATAAATTAAGTTATCAATTGTTTGCTTAGTTAATTTTTAAGTTATCATATAAGCTCATTTAATTGAATATAATTTCTAGTACTAAGTTAATAGTATTAAGACTACATTTAAGGTCATTTATTATACTTTTACAATTTAATTTGTTGTTTATAGTATAAGTACATATTGGCTGTTAAGTTATGGTACTAGGTTAGACTATGTATGTTTAAATCTCTGATTTAAACAGAGCCAGTGTTCAGTCAGATAACTGAATTTATCAAATCTTATCCTTGTATAAAATACAAGCTGATGTGAGATCCCTGTCTACAGGTGGACTGGAACTTCTATCAACAAGTCATTCACCCCACCTGTCCCTTACAGCCCACAGTCTGTCATTAGGAAAAGAGGAATTAGGATTTACAACCCTAGCTAGAGATTTTAGTTGAATTAATTTGCAGACAGTAATTTTTTAATTTAGTTCAGTACAAGTCCCTGGTAGTCTCCTCTTATATCAATCCCAGCAGGTTTTTCCCACAACCTCTCCTTCCATGATACTCTCACCAACACCTCTCCTTCCATGTTACTCTCACCAGCACCTCTCCTTCCATGCTACTCTCACCAACACCTCTCCTTCCATGCTACTCTCACCAGCACCTCTCCTTCCATGATACTCTCACCAACACCTCTCCTTCCATGCTACTCTCACCAGCACCTCTCCTTCCATGCTACTCTCACCAGCACCTCTCCTTCCATGCTACTCTCACCAGCACCTCTACTTCCATGCTACTCTCACCAACACCTCTCCTTCCATGTTACTCTCACCAGCACCTCTCCTTCCATGCTACTCTCACCAGCACCTCTCCTTCCATGCTACTCTCACCAACACCTCTCCTTCCATGCTACTCTCACCAACACCTCTCCTTCCATGTTACTCTCACCAGCACCTCTCCTTCCATGCTACTCTCACCAGCACCTCTCCTTCCATGATACTCTCACCAACACCTCTCCTTCCATGCTACTCTCACCAGCACCTCTTCTTCCATGCTACTCTCACCAGCACCTCTCCTTCCATGTTACTCTCACCAACACCTCTCCTTCCATGTTACTCTCACCAACACCTCTCCTTCCATGTTACTCTCACCAGTACCTCTCCTTAGGTGCTACTCTCACCAACACCTCTCCTTCCATGATACTCTCACCAACACCTCTCCTTCCATGCTACTCTCACCAGCACCTCTCCTTCCATGCTACTCTCACCAGCACCTCTCCTTCCATGCTACTCTCACCAGCACCTCTCCTTCCATGTTACTCTCACCAACACCTCTCCTTCCATGCTACTCTCACCAGCACCTCTCCTTCCATGCTACTCTCACCAGCACCTCTCCTTCCATGCTACTCTCACCAGCACCTCTCCTTCCATGCTACTCTCACCAGCACCTCTCCTTCCATGTTACTCTCACCAACACCTCTCCTTCCATGCTACTCTCACCAGCATGTATGCAAAGTTTTTGGACCCTTACTTCAACCTGTCCTGGTCGTCCTATGTCAATTATCTCTGGGTCAATGCTCTCAAGGTCTTACCTTACCTATATTTTGTGAGAGGGGAGGAAGTGGGACTTGCAGATAGTGAACGCGTTTTTGTTTATGCTCTCTAATGCCATCTGAACTAAACTATAGCTGTTTCACATATTCATTGGGTTCTCCATCGACCCTTGTCCAACCACTTGGGCTGGACGGTAGAGCGACGGTCTCGCTACATGCAGGTCGGCGTTCAATCCCCGACCGTCCACAAGTGGTTGGGCACCATTCCTTCCCCCCGTCCCATCCCAAATCTATATTTTGCTCTGGTTTCTTTCATCCTCCTCCAATCCAGAGCATTCTCTTAGAAGAAAATATTAAAGGTGCACAACGGCATGGAATCAGCATCCCTAAACTACTCAGGAAACCGGCGTTGCGTCGCTTTAAGATCCGTGATCAGTATTGGCATATCTCATGAGAGTCTTTCTACAATTATGAAATAGTCTTTTCTTCTAACAGTTTATCTGTCATTCACTTGCTACTGTTCATTTTACGGAAGAGTCAAAGTCTGTTGAGAGCTTTGGCTGCTCAGTTATTTTTCCTTATCAAACCTTTTTGTACCGCCATCCTCTGTAAACGATTTCATGTTACTGCTGAACTTTATGCAATTTCGTGAATTTGACACAAAATGCGTTCTCGTATACATGCCAGTTCCTATTTATGAAGCAAGGTTCATTTGTTTTTAAGCTGATTCTCGCAGGCCCTATGTGGCTCTGGAGTTCTTTAACTACTGTGCTGTGCTGCCTTAAAATATGATATTCCCACTGTGTGCAGAAAATAAATTTTTTGACAAAATTATTTTGTTTCGAAAAGTGTTAAATGCCCTCCTCTGATCACATATATGTTGAAAAAATTGCATAAATGTACTTACTTTGGCCGCAGTGGTGTCCAGAAAATGTTGGGTGCCGTCACAGCTGGGTGGTTGTCCGTTCCGTAGCCTCCCGCAGCCAGTCACACGCCAGATTATACAAGCGCGAGTTGCCGCAAATAATTTTATGATCATTTTTTCTGTACATTTACAAATGCATTTCTTTGTTTTTTTCTGGCTAATTCTATATATATTGAACAGGTTTACAATAACCAGGAAATAGAACATCCGTACTGTTCAAAGAAAATGTGTTACATGTATCACAAATGTGTCCACAAATATTGTTCATATTTTCTATATTATATGTTCAATTATTTATATTTGCAACTTATTTAACACACTGTACACTATCACAAACTATAATCACTGTCAACACACTTAGAACTGCGTAAGTGTGTGATAATCACTGAAGCAGTCAACAGATCACAAGGCAACTTTGCACTCAACGCACCAGGTGCAGATGGATCTTCGCTTCTGTTCCCTACATTGCGTGTTCTTGCAAACAACGCAGGGATGTTTACCCTTTTCTCGTGTGCCTTTGCTTGGCATATAACCAAGCTTGTGTACAGCAAGGTGTTCTTTACCCCTGAGTCTGTCTGGAACTGAGTGAGGCCTTGTTGCTGGCACATCCCATGCGTCACAACATTGCCCTCCACCCATACCTCACCAGTAGTTGTGACACTAGAGCAACACTGAATGTACGGATAGGTTGTCTCCTGCCATATTTCACGAGATACGTGTTGAAACAGTTCAGCTCTGCAACGTCAACGAGGTGGAAAACAATTTCTTTATCCACTTCACAGATTTTCTCACGCACTCGACAGCACCAACCATCATTTCACATTTATCTACAAATCGCATATTTACATTGTAATCAATGACACAATCAGGTTTATACATTAGCAACTTTGTTGCAAAGTTCACTTTGCAACAAGGTTGCAAAGTGAATAGTTGTCCAACATGACACCGGTGTGAATAGTTGTCAACATATTCACCTCGCGTCTGTCCCTCCAGCACACTGACAACATTTTATCACACTTTCTCAGTTGGCAATCAGCCACTGCAATACCAATGCCAGACACTAGCATTTCCCTCCTGTGGGCCTTGACAGTGCCACATACGCCGGTGTTGTGGACAAGGAGGACTCTGGGTTAGCAAGGGGCTGGTATAATAATTGTCTGTGAACAGGATATACTCCTTGTTCAGCAACGGTTCCATGAGTGTTTTCACGACACTGCTTGAGAAGCCGTGTGGATCTTGACCATCTCGACATGTAAGTTGCTGTACACAACTACCCTGTCGTAGCTCAGTCGATTAAGGCAACGTCTGGGATGCTCTCGGACGTAGGTTCGAATCCTCGTCACTGCCCTTGTGGATTTGTTCATCTAGTGCCGGTTTGATGGAATGTACTGCTTGAACGCGAGTTGTCCCTTGAAGAGGACTAGCGATTCATCAGTCAAGACACTCTGTGCTGGTACAAAATAGTCACGAAACTTTCCTTTCAATTCACTAAATATCTTCCGCACTTTCCACAGTCTGTCGTGTCTGTCTTCCTTAGCATTGTTCTCAAAGTTGAGGCACCTGAGAAGCAACAGGAACCTATCACGAGACATGTCCTTGTAGAATAAGGGGGTAGGAATAAGGCTGTCTTTGTTCCAAAAATGCTGGATCACGTGTTTATCTGCATGCCTCATCATCATGGTCAACGCTAAAATCACATACATTTCCTCAATAGTCGTGTCTTTCCAACGTGTCAATCGAGAGGCAGGTAAAATTCCAGAGTCAGTGAGTTCCAGAGCGTATTGGTTCGTCTCTGCAACGAGATGGTCCATGAATGGTTGATCGAAATATGCCATAAAATAATCAATTTCAGGCATATCCTCATTAGTGTAGGAGAATAAGGGTATCACACCAACATCTGTATAATCAAATGCTGGAATTTGTGCGACAAAATTCTCACAGTCCTGCCAAACAATTACACCCGTATTTTTGGTTTTGGTGTCAACACCAGCACGATCATCACCAGCCCAGGCGCCAACACCACGGCTACTACGTCTTGTGCTAGAGCTGCACGTGGGCATGCCAGGAGAAAAGACTGTTTTGCATAGTTCAGGCCTACCACAAACACCTGAAGACGAGGACGCATTGTCGTCAGGCCACGTGAGATGCTGGCGCTGCCTTGGGCAGGGGCAGTGCTGGGGCAGCCAAACTCCGTATAGTGGCATTGAATCCAGAAAATGACTCATAACATGTAGTATCACCCAGTAGACTTACGTCCGGTGACAGATGGGTGATGGTAACTCCAGTGGTGTTGACCCAGGGCAGCGTGGGAGGCCGGGTGAGGTGCGTGTACTGTACACACTCTCGACATCGTCCAACGCATACTCCTCATCACTCGTGTCAGGCCCCTGTGTTAGGTACTGTGATGGTATCCCACCCCTATGTCTTTCCTGTCCCGGCATCAAGAGTCATATCTCTGCGACTTGCACGTTCTCTGATGCTCAGGGAACATTTTGATATATATATAAAGGTATAGAAAGTTATCGTGTTGGCAGTGAATTAGCCGATTTAGTTTGGGTTTACAAGTAGCTTACGCCCTTTTGATGTTACAAAATGGCGTCGAGGCTTTCCACTTCCCGCCAAAGGAGCGTGACGCCTGCCGTTAGTTGATTCTGACGCCAGGTAGGGTCACGTGACAATATAGACCAATGACGAGGAGCCCTCGGGAGGCATAACGTCACAAGGCAGAGGGCTCTGGGCGGTCCGGCGCTGCGGGTATAGTGTGTCACAGCCCGTCACCGAGAGCGGAAACGCTCGAATGAGGTCCCAATTTGGAGGCTAGGAAGCCCCATCCAGTGGACCCAAGCAGAAGCATTAGTACCGCAGACGTCATGGGAGATTATCTGATTCCTGTGAAGTACATGGAAGCAGAGCTTGGCTGGTGTTAGAGCGCCAAGAACACTTTACTGATAGTCTGCGGCAGAGGTGAACGTCGGGAGGACACCCCCTCAACCCCACGGGCCACGTTCAAACGCATCAGGCGAGCTGCTGTGCCCGTGGTAAAGTCCACTGGAAGACTGAGAAGGAGACATTGAACCAGACTGTAAGTTTGTCTACAGTGCTAGTGTGGGAGGAAGAAGACGACGTGCACAGGGACCTGTCTCCAGTACCTCAGGAGGAGGAGGAGGGCCTGCCTGTAGAGTGTGAGTACGGCGAGGACGCGCATCTACAAGTCGGCTGATGACCTTTGTGAGTAAAGGACTTTGATCAACGGAGGACCAAACGCCAGGACCGAGGACCTCAGCAATCCTCGCCAGATGATATGTCGACTATGTAGTAGAAAGAGTTAAGGTACATAAATTCCCTACCATTACCCCTTGGTCTAGGTGAGCTAGGATATCATTCATGTCGTGAGCATTGTCTTTATTATTACTGCCAGTGTGGTAGCGTTAGGCTAGGTGCCAGGTTATTAATATATACATGAGGTAATATATATTAATGTATGTGTGTGGGTGCTGTGACATTTTGGGCAGCTAGAGGAAGTGGCTGGATTCAAGAGGCCAGGATCGACGTTTTGAATCGTCCAGTTGACTGTTGCCAGAGGCAGGTGAGGAGTGTTGCCGCCGTCGGACAGTTCCACTTCTTTATGCAGATCCAGTGTAGTTTTATTCAGTAAACTTATCATCAATTTTTATACTGTGTTTGAGTGAGTCTTCGTCTCTAGGGCTATTTGAGTAGACCATTTATGTGGCACTGCATTGCATCTGACATTGAATCCTTGGTTTGTGATAACAAATATGACCACTGAGGAGAGTTGCTTGGACATGAGTATGAACACCCAGCTGTCGACCTTGACTTAAAGAGGTAAGGATTTACCTGTGTATTCTTCCAGTGTCACAGTGGGCAAGTCCGACCGAGAGCAATAGAGGTGAGGTGGGATTTCCCCACTCGCCTGGGATGCAATTCAAGGCCAGCCCTTGGTAGACTGGGGGGCCCCTAGGGTGAGCAGTGGCTCCAAAGTACAAGGGTGGGGGGGGGGGGGGTGAAGACCCATGGGATTAACCTTAACTACTTAAGGAAGGAATGAATGGGATGAAAATGACGACAGTACTTTCTCTGAGCTGTAATCTAAATCATCAGTAATCGGTCGTTCATAAAACAACATGTCTTCTATTTTGTCCCCTGAAAGTCATTTTGCAACACAGCGGCTGACCGTAGACCGGGAGCTCGTAGATGATGCATCAGACATGGTTGCTACCTTAAACCTGGGGCTCCCCACCACCAGGAGGCCTCAGGCATCCATTTCATACCCGAGTAACCACGTGGAACTTTTTAATCCTACACAATTCCTACGAGCGCCCTTAGGCACTCTTCGCACCTCTGATCTAGTGCTTAAAACCGCTCTGTGCAGTGTGGAGGTTAACCCTTTCCATCATGTTTTGAACAAATCCTATACAGGCTATTCCCCCTCTGTAGTAGGTATATTATTGTAGAATTGTGCTGGGTCCCCAAACCATATTGGTGTTGCCTATAATTAACTCACAGATGCCGCTACTAAAGAATCCATTCATATAGGTCCTATCTCCAAAAATGCTATTCCTTTCTTAGAGTTCTACTCAGTCATTCAAAATGCATTCTGCAACCACTAGAGAGACAGAGTGGCAGCCGTGCGGAGCGGTTCTGTTTACATTCGCTCCTCAGTCTTGCCTGGACGTTTGGCGTGCACACAGCTGGTGGCGTTTTTTGTGGGCCTCTGGCCTGGTGGGCCGGCGGGATGGCGTTGCCCATGCCGCCTATAAGGCGTGTGGATACGGTTGAGCTGGCCTTCTCTGGTCAGGTGAACTACTCGTTGTTGGAGGTTGCTCTCCTGGATGTGCTGGGTGTCAACCCTGCAGATGTGTGTGGTGTGCAGCTGGCTGGGGAACATCGGGCCTTGGTTAAGCTGACTGACGCTGTGGTGTACCGGGATGTGGTCGACAAGTATGATGGGCGTACTGTACCCTTGCCTGGCGCGGCGGGTACGGTTACTGTAACGGACTTGTGTGTTCCAGTGACTTTTGTGGTGGTGCGGGGGCTGCCGTTTGAGTTCCCAGAGAGCCTGCTCCGCCGGTTCTTAGGAGGATATGGGAGTGTTCTCGCCTGTCGGGCAAATGTGCTGAAGTCTGGCCGTCTTCGTGGCGTCCTGATGGGTATCCGCACGGTTACCATGAAGCTGAGGAAGGCGATCCCGTCGTCGATGGTGCTGCTGGGGTTCAAGGTGCAGTGCTTTTATGCGGGACAAGAGCGCACATGTTTTCGGTGCGGTATGGCTGGACACCTGGCTGCTGGTTGCCGTAATGGCACCGTCCGGTTGGTCAATGTCTTCCGAGAGGAGGATTTTCCACCTCTACATGGCCTTGTGGACCTGGGGGATGCTCCTGCCGGGTTGAACCCTCCTCCTGCACCTACCGGTGATGGCGTTGTGGGTGCGGTGTGCCCCACTGGTGCTGACGTGTCGGGTCCGATGTCTGTGGACCCCCCTGGTGTGGGTGGTAGTGCGGTGGTCACGCATGTGGAGGTGCATCCGCCTCCAGTTGCCATAGCCGTCGATGTTGGCGCTTCGGTGGGGCGTGGCCCTGTTTTGTCACCGGTGGAGGATGTCGCGCCAGATTCTGGTGCGCTTGGTGTGGAACCCTTGGAAGCAGATGAGTTCTTGGAAGGGGGTCGCCCCTCTCGTCGTCCTTCCACCACTGCTGTCCAGGGTCAACCTGGCTCTCTGACGAAGCGCCGGAAGACGAACAGGAGTGGTCGCTCCGGGGACCGAGGGCCTTCGGTGCGGAGGTTAGAGCCTGATGCGAGTGTCGGTGATGGTGAGGGTGTGACGGTGTC
The DNA here is from genome assembly GCF_040958095.1 of Procambarus clarkii. Taxonomy (NCBI): domain Eukaryota; kingdom Metazoa; phylum Arthropoda; class Malacostraca; order Decapoda; family Cambaridae; genus Procambarus; species Procambarus clarkii. The sequence goes on along the minus strand of NW_027189179.1, from coordinate 508,162 downwards.
TGTAGTAGACCCGTCGGTGCCGGGTGGTGGAGGGTGTGTTGTGGACCCTCCTGGTGATCTCGTATGTGGGTCCCCTGGGGTACGGGGCCCGGAGTGGGCGGTAGTGGATCCGGGGGACTGTGGCAGTGCTGATCGCGGCCTTGTGGTGAAGCTCCGGAAGGACTCTGGCCTCCCCCCCCCTGTGGGGAGTGCGTCTCCGTCGCCTGGGAACCCGGTGGCGGCTGCTACTGCTTCCGTACGCGGGGTGTCGGCCGGACCGGTATGACGGTTTTGTGGTTAGATAGGGTTTATCTCTTTTCCCGATGGATCCTACATTAACGTGTGCTTCGCTGAATGTGAATGGGTTGCGTTCTATGGCTGTGCAATTGGGCCTGGTGTCGATGCTGCGTGAGTGGAGGGTGGATGTGGCTTTTGTGCAGGAGCACAATGTGCAGGACGTGGGGTTGTTCCATGTGTTGGCTGAGGGGTTTACGGTGGTGTTAAACCCTTCGCGTGGCTTGCGTGGAGGTACGTTGATCCTGCTTTCTAAGCGGGCCCCGATTTCCGTGCTTCACACGGAGATGGACGAAAGTGGTCGGGTGCTGTTAGTTCGGGTCTCCTTTTTGGGGTCTGAGGTCTCTCTCTTGAATGTGTACGCGCCATCTGGGGCGGCGCAGAGGCAAAACCGGGAGGTTTTCTTTTCCCGTGATGTGCTGCATTTTTTGCGGCACGATACGAGGGGGATGATTTTGGGGGGGGATTTTAATTGTATTACATCGCCGCGGGATAGCAATAGTCTTCGTCCAGCGAATATCTCGCCGGCTTTGATTGCTACCTTGAAGAGTTGCGGGTTTCGGGATGCGGCAGTGTTGCAAGGGGGTCCTTTGGAGTATACTTTTCTCTCGCGTGGGGCTTGCTCTCGCCTCGATCGTTTTTACGTGCCTACTGGGGGTGGTTCGGTTTTTTCGTTGCAGACGGTTCCCGTGGGGTTCTCGGACCATTGCATGGTGGTGTTGCAGGTGGGGATTCGCAGCCAGGTGCGGGTTGGCCGTGGCTGGTGGAAACTAAATTGTGGGTTGCTGAAATGCCCTGTTGTGTGTGCCCAGTTCCGAGCCCGGTGGGCTGTTTTGGCCGCTCGGAAGGGGACTTTTCCCTCGGTCCTGGAGTGGTGGGAGTGGGCTAAGGTGGAATGTCGGTCGTTTTTTCGGGTGGTGGCGAAGCGGGAGGCGTCGGGAAGGTTTGGTCTGTTGAGGGTCTTGCAGGCACGGTTATTTCGCCTGTATGGGTTGCTGAATCAAGGCTTAGATAGGTTTCGGGAGATCTCGGTGTGTAAGGATCTCATTTGTGGGCTGAGGGAGGAGATGGCTGAGGGGGTACGTGTGCGGGCTGGGGTGGAGGAACGGTTGTGTGGTGAGAAGCTCTCGCAGTTTTTACTGCGGAGGGAACGGGTGGGGCGTGCCTCTGTTTTGTTGGCAGGTCTTCATCGGCCGGACGGTTCGGTTGTGTCGGACACGGGGGCGATTTTGCATTATGTGCGTGGTGAATTAGAGTCTTTGTATGGGGTGGTTGCGGGGGATGAGGGGTTGATGGAGTCCTTCCTCCAACACTGTGCACCGAGGTTGTCGGGTTTGGATTGTGTGGGTCTTGTGCGGGAGGTAAGCCCTTCGGAGCTCTGGGGGGTTGTGCGGTCCTTTCGTCGTGGTAAGGTTCCAGGGTCGGATGGGTTTCCGATGGAGTTCTATGTTGAGTTTTGGGATGTACTTGGTGCCGATTTTTTGGAGGTGGTTCGGTTTTGTCTTCGGAGTTTGTCTCTGTCTGTTTCGCAAAATGATGGTCTTGTGCGGCTTCTTCCAAAGCCGGGGGATTTACGTTTTTTTGCAAATTGGCGGCCTATTACATTGCTAAATGTGGATTACAAGATTATTTCTAAGTTGTTGGCTGGACGTTTGCGCTCGGTTGTGGGGTCGGTGATCTCTTGGGGTCAGTTTTGTGGCGTTCCGGGTAGGTCGTTGGTGCAATGTAATTCCCTTTTTCGGGATTTGCTCCTCTATGTGGAGGAGTCTAGTGTTCCCGCGGCCATGATCAGCCTGGATTGGTCCAAGGCTTTTGATCGCGTGCCGATTGGGTTTGTTTTGCGGGTCCTGGAGAGGTTTGGTTTCCCGCCCCAGTTTGTGGGCTGGATACGGATGTTGTATGCTGGTTGTAGTAGTAGGGTGTGTGTCAATGGGTTCCTTAGTGCTCCCTTCGCTCTTCGGCGTTCGGTTCGACAGGGGTGTCCTCTGTCGATGCTTCTATATATTCTGTTTCAGGAGCCCTTTGTTCGCGCAGTGCGTGCTTGTCGTTCAGTTGTCTCGCCGTGTTTGCCGAATGGCTTGTCCCTCAAGATTTGTGGTTATGCGGACGACACAGTCTTGTTTGTTGCCTCTGAGGGTTCTGTGCCTGCTGTTCAGGATTTGGTTTTTCTATTTGAATCGGCTACAGGGGCTTTGGTCAATCGTGGAAAGTCTTGTCTTCTGGGGTTGGGCCTCTCGTTTGGTGTGGTCTGGTTCGTGGTTTCCGGTGGTTCAGTCCATTCGGGTTCTGGGGATTACGTGGTTTAGGTCGTATGTGCAGTCTTTGGAGTTTAATTGGGAGGCAGTTTCGCGGGGGGTGGGCGTAGCTGTGGGGATGTTGTCGCAACGGGCCCTGACTATTTACCAGCGGGCGATTGTCGTGTCTTGTAAGGTTTTGTCGCGGGTCTGGTTTGTTGCGCAGTGTTTTCCGTTGGATCGGCGGAAGGCTCGCGCTCTGGAGGGTTTGGTGTATCGTTATGTGTGGTGTGGCCGGTATCATCCGGTTCGTCGATCTACGTTATGTCTTAAGGTGTCAGAAGGTGGAATTGGTATTCCTGATGTCTATGTGAAGGCGTTGGCTTTGTTTTGGGGGTCGGTGCGGAGGAGTTTGGTGTTAGGGGGTGGGTTAAACTCCTTGGGGTTGTTTTACTGCTCTATGAGGTTTAGTTTTTTGCTTGATCTGGATCGTTGCCAGGAGGTGGCCATGTATACGCCTCCAGTGTATTCGTGGGCGGTTTTGATCCTTCGGGCGCTTTGTCGCTTTCATGGGTTTGTCTCTTTTGGTTGTCGGGAGGTGTATGGGGCGCTTGCCTCTCGGGTGCCTCCCAGGGTTGAAAGTTTGTACCCTTGTTTCGACTGGGGGAATGTGTGGGAGGCGTTGAGTGGGCCGTGTATTGCGCCACGGACGCGTGAGTTGGTTTTTCGATATTTGCATGAGTCTTTGGCTACGAATGCAAGGCTCTTTATGTTGGGTTTGGTCGCCTCTGATGGTTGTGTTCATTGTGGGAGACGTGAGACTCAGTTGCACGTCTTTTATTTTTGTGAGCGGGTTCAGGGTTTGGTTGGGTGGTTGCGGGATGTCATTGCAGCCTTTTGTGGTCCAGGGGTGCAGGTCGACCTATTGCGGTTTTTGTTTTTTTCGTTTCCTCGGGGCTCCAGGCGGGTGCGTAACACGCTCGGGGTGTTGTTAGCGGACTATATTTTTTGTTTATGGGTTGGTAGGATGGAGGGGTATGGGGTGGGGAGGATTTTGGGCTTTTTGAAAGGCCGTCTGTCTTATACTATGTGGTGGTTGCGTCGCTCCTTTCCTAGGGTTTTTGATGCTTGGTTCACGGTCGAGTATGTCCGGGGTGCTGCGTTGGTGTAGGTGGTGGGTTCCTGTGGGTGTGGTTGTGTGTGTGTGTGTGCGTGTTCCTTTGGTTCGGTTCCCTTTGGTGGGTGGGGGTTTGGGGGGTCTGTGTTTGTTTGTCTTTGGGGTTTGTGTGTACTGGGGTTTGCTTGGTTACCTTGTGTGGCAGGATTTTGTTTGTGTGTGGGTGGGTATGGGTGTGTTGTGGTGTTGTGTGGCATGTCTGTCTCTCTCCTGATGTGTCCGGTGTGTGGGTGTTTTTTCTTTCTGTTTGGTGGCTGGCCGTCCTCTGTCTGTGGGGGTCGGGGTTGTGTGCTGGGTGGCTGTGTTTGTTTCGTGTGTGTTCCATTGTTGTGTGTTTTTGTATGCTTGTGTTTGTCATTTTGTCTTGTTGCCATGTGTTATGTGCTTTTCATTATGGTTCCTGTTGGCACACCCCGTATGGGTGGCATGTGTTGTTTGTTTGTGTGTTTATGTTTTTTTTTTTTACACTTTTTTCTGTTATCTGTGTCATTTTACCGTGTTATATGTTCCAATGTCGGTTTGTACTATACCGATTCCTTTCTTTTTTACTATGTTATTTTACTATGTAATGCTAATGTGTTCTGTTTCCTTTATTTTATGTACTGTGCTGTGTTTGCTTTGTTGTATTCCATTGTTATTTTCCTGCATTTCCTTACTGTGTTGTATTTACAGTGTTATATTGACATGTTTGTTATTGTGTTTATTGACATGTTTGTTATGGTGTGTTGTCGGCTGTTGTGTGGTGTGGCGCATAGTGCGTGTGTTTTGCGTTTGTGTTATTTTTGTATGTGTTTCTTGTATGTGTATTCTTGTTTATAATTTACCCTTGGTTTATTGTGCTCCTTGAGCGCTTTTGTAATTACTGACGCTTTTGGCACGCCCCGTCTGGGTAGTGCTGCTTTTGTTTTTGTGTGTGTGTGTTCTTATGTGTTTTATGTTATTCTTTGTTTACACTTTTGTGTTGGTCTGTGTTACTTGTTATCTGTGTTGTTGTTGTTCTATGTTCTTCGTTATTCTGTGCTTTCCTGTTTATATGGTTACTATACGCTGTACTTGCTCTGTTTTAAAAATAAAAAAAAAAAAAAAAAAAAAAAAAAAAACTAGAGAGACAGATTGTCGTGTATTGAAAAAAAAACTAAATACCATTAACTGCGACCTCTGACCTCCCCCTTCCTCCCCCTCTAGCACTGTAACGCAAGGTGACAACTCTGCCTCAGGTTACATATGGCGACACACGATTCACTCATGGGAACTAGACCAAAGTTCTGCACCTTACTATCAGAACTGCTTTCTCCCATTTACAGTAGCGCTCCTCCTAATTTTCAGGATGATTAGAAATCATGTTTTCCCAGTGTGTTATTAATCATTTGTTCATTGATAAAATACTAGGTGAAGCTGGTACCTTTGACAGATCAGTTTGTGTTTTTGTTCTCTTATTGGCTTCCACAGAATAATATGTAGAAAATTCTTATTTTCTGTGCCACAAACGACGCTAAATTTTCTTTTGGACCTACCGCCAAATTTGGCTCAATTCTAATGTAAATGAAAAGTAGAGAATGCCATCAATCTCTGTAGTACAGAAGGACAGGGATGGTGAGTGCTGTCATGTGGTGAAACATATGAGTAGCAGGTACTGTGGGTGATGGTCTCAGTGTTGAGTGTACTCCCATCCTGTAAGGTGATAATTGCCACATCAATACACATCTTTACTACCTGTTAAACTGTAACAAATAACTGAAATCTGGAATGTCTTGCCAGTCAAAATAGACACTCTGCAACATGCACATTCAGTATCTAACTGGCAGAGTGAGACTGACAACGTTTACAGTAGTTAGCATGATATGAACGGTACATCCAGAACTACCAAGAAATGAGTGTACTACCTTTAAACATCGAGTAGCGTAGAGGCGGTGCAACAACTGAGGAAACCAACATCATGAAGACTTTGTGGTAGTAAGAAGCACACTTCGGTGTAAGAAAGCTCGCGAGCTTAGACCCCAACATTATATATTACCAGAAGAATGATAAGCTGCCTAATATTAATACAAGATCAAGTTATGCATTACACGAATCAATGAATTATACAAATAGTTGTATGGTGGGAGGGTCCAACTTCCCATGTAACCCTCGTGAACAAAGATGTTAGCAATAAGTCAAAACAACCCCCAGTGCCCCACACCTCCTCCCTCGAACACTGTCGCTACTGAGGAAGGTAAGAAGTGACTGAATACAATGAAATATTTTAAAATATATTCTGAGGAAACAATAACTAAATGAAAATATAAAGGTAATAGGTGAAGTGATAAGGTCTGCAATTAATGCTCTACTGCTCGAGAAAATGACCAATGTCATGAGAACCCCAAAACTGGAGTAACATTGCCCAATCCTGAAAATGTATTGAATTTTATATATTTTAACTGCATTTTTCTGCTGTTTCAAACACGAAATATACATGACAAACATAAAATAACAAATGAAACTAACAGTAATTTTAACAGGTTGGTTGATGAACTTTCAGTCACTTAAGCTGATGTAATAGGTTGCCAGCAAATACTGAGAGAAGTTCATTATGCATCGACCAGCTGAACTTTACGGCCATTCACTGGCATGATGGCACAGTGAATGTGATCTACAAAAAATCTGTTGAGGAGATTGGCGGCCTGGCCACCAGAGGGCATAGATGTGCTCGCCAAGCGCTCCCCCTGTCTTTGCTAGGCGTTCCCTGTGGGAGGGTGTTCTTGTTGCGTCAGCGCCATGGTGACCTCCCTCCCCCCCGTGTTCGCCGCTCTGAGACCGTGGGTCTGGAATTTTCTGTACGTGTGTCTTTCCTTGCCCTTAAGATTGCCCTGTTGGATATGCTACATGTTCATGTTGCCGATGTGTATGGGCTCCAACTGTTAACTACCCATCGGGCACTTGTGAAGTTTCACTCGACTGCTGTTTATAAGGACTTTGTGGCCTGTTATGATGGGCACTCATATACTCTCCCTGGGGACGGTGGTACCATCGCTATCTCTGATCAATGCTACTCGGTGACATATGTGGTACTGCATTGTGTGCCGTTCGAGTTCACAGAGGCCTTGCTTTGATGGTACTTTAGCCAGTTTGGGACTATAGTTTCCATCCGGATGAACACCGTCTCTTCTGGCAGGTGGCGTGGTGTCTTGTGTGAAACCCGGACTCTCGCCCTGTGGTTCAAGTCACCTGTTCTCTCCATGGTTACCTTGATGGTCTACAACATGCGGGCGTTCCATGCAGGGCAGCCATGAACATGGTTTTTGGTGGTGGCCTTTAGGGCCACCAGGCAGCCGCTTGTACTGGGGTGGGGGCTGCTTATGTGAACTTATTTAGAGAAGAGGATTTCCCTCCGTTGGTGGTGCAGAACCTGTCGCCTTGTGATGGATTGGGTGGAGAGGTTTCCCCACTGCCTGCTGACCCGGTGGTGGACCAGGTTCCTCGGCTGGTGGGCCGGTGGATACAAGTGGTGGTGGTGCTCATGACGAGGTGGTGGTGTTCGTGACGAGGTGGTGGTGTGTCCGGTTCCGCCCTGCAATCGTCCACTACGCTTTCGAGGGATTCTTCACCTGTGCGGGCCTCTTCTCCTCTGGTCGTATTGTCGTCGTCGTGGGTTCCCTCGCCTGTGCGGGTTCCTTCTCTTCCTCAAGCCGTGCCTGTCGGTTCTCTAGTTCTGGTGTCCTTGGTGGGTGGCAGTCTCATCCCCAGCGTCGTTGAGGCTGACTTTCTGTGTGGTCGTGCTTTCACGGGTTTGGGGAGGCCAGCCTTTGGCTCTTCTCGGGCGCCATCTGCAGGGGGTAACAGCTCCGATGATCAGCGGCCTGTCACTAAGCGTTCTCGTCAGGATAGGGATGTGTCGCCTCCCTGTGCTTGGGTTGATGGATGCGACAATGTGGATGACAGGTATTTACCCCAAATATCACCACCTCCAAGAGCACAAGAGAATAGTGTATGGTCAAATCACGTTTTTCATCAAGCAACTGCATTACAGGGAGAACTCGTGTCTCAATTCACAACATTTTACTTGCATAAACTCGCAAGTTTTTTGGTAAACACACATTGACACCCTCCCTGCAGTAGATTCGAACCCAGAGAGCCAGCTGTTCGCGCAGCTTGATATAACTAGTACACCTTAACCGATCACACCAAACTCAGACCCTTAAAAGGACTGGAAATTCCCGTGGAACTCTTCTTCCATTTGGGGTCTGCGGGTGAGAGGGCGTTTTGTCACTGGGGTACCGAATTTAAAGCCTCAGCCTTGTGCGGCTCCTGGTCGTCTGATCTCTGATGACGAGCTATTGGTTTGGGAGGCTTACAGCTTACATTTTCGGGAGCGGGAGTACCCGGATAAATATGAATAGTTCGTGTGTTTGGGTTTTGTCTGTTTGTCTTTGTTTTGGTTGGTGCTTGTTCTTGTGTGTCTGTGTGGGATTTTGTTTCCCAGTGGCTGCGTGCATGGGTGCGTGTTTTTGTATGTGCGAGTGTGTGGTGTGGATTTTTGTTTCTAGTTCCTGTGTGGGCCTGTTCAGATGTATCTTCGTTTGACCCTTGCGACCTGTTTGTGTATTTTTCTTCGACTGTGCTGTGTGTCGTGTGTGTGTTCTGTGTTCTTGTTTTATGGTATGATGTCTGCTGTTGAGTGGTGTGACACATGGTGCGTGTGTTTTGCGTTTGTTTTAAGATTTATATATGTATTATTTCTTGTTTTGTTTTTACCTTTGGTTTCAATGTGTTTCTCTGTACACTTTTTTTGTTACTGACACCTTTGGCACTCCCCATCTGGGTTGTGTAGCTTTTGTTTTTTTGTATGTTCCCATGTATTTTTATTGTTCTTTGTTTTCACTTTTATGTTATATTGCTGTGTGTGCCCTGCTATCTGTATTATTGTCATTCTGTGTTTCTTGTTATTTTATGCTCTCTGTGTGATGTTACTGTGTATGTTCTGTGTTGCTTCTTCCCTGCCCCGAGTCGAGTATTGTGGATGGTCTGTGAACTCTCTCAGAAGCTAAGCTCCACAAAACATACTCAAAGCACTAAAACTTAATTGGAGTTAGTGAGGGTTTCCTGTATGGAACCAGGTCACCAGCGGACAAGTTGTCGACTAATTCTGACCAGGAAAATGCTTTAGTTGTGTTTCCTTCATTACTAACATTGCAAACGTTCTATTATTAGAATGAAAGTATGATGGACAAGGTAAGATCATGATAGTATATTCCTCGCCCTGCCCTAGTTACTCTGTATTATTCACTCATTTATCCATATCTCACCTATGGTATCTGTGAGAAGTTGGGTTTATGGCCACTTCTCAGCTAACTTACATCTGTTAGGTAATAGTAGGAAAAAGCATTTTGCCTCAGAAAATGGTGGAGATGTGCACAGGGTGAGCACAAAAGTCTACCTTCCTTGGTAGTGGAGATAGACTAATGAAATCACATCTCTTTCGAAAGGGGATGCCTTCAGCATTCCAAAAAAGTCACTCTCGTTGACGTAAGTATTCTGTGTGAATAGTTACAGGTTTCCCTGAATTCTGTACCTCGGGCACCTGACAACACAGAGAGAGAGAGAGAGAGAGAGAGAGAGAGAGAGAGAGAGAGAGAGAGAGAGAGAGAGAGAGAGAGGAGGCTAAGGGGACCACCTAAAGTACCAACGGCTCCCCTATGCCGATGACGTGAAGTCATCAGCGTTTCCTGCCGGCTTTACTCTTATTGGAAGCGGCACGAAGGCCTCCGCCGATGCTCGAACCTGATTGGTTGAGTGCCTGGCACCAAAGGAGCCGCTGCTCGAATTCTCGTGCCAAAACCTTGCTGGTGTGAGATTCCTGCGCCTCAGGAGAGTGTTTCTGTGTGTAGGATCTGTGCTGTTGAGACGTCGGGAGGTCAGGTCCTGGCCAAGACCTTGGTTTTTCCTGCCTATATCAACCTCCAGCCAGCCCAAGTTGATTCTACGCCGCTCTGTGTTCGTTGCTGTAGAATCCAGCGATTGCGGGCTCCGTCAGAAGTTAATTCAGAAGATAAGTGAAGTCATAGCCGTCACATGAGACACCAACAGGTGCAACCGGACTGTTTCAGAGTAACCATGGGACATCGGCTTCACCTTGAGCAATCCGTCATTTCATTGCCCCGTAACAGTGAGATATAAGAATCAGGAAACGATTGTATGTGTTTGAGTGATGATCGTGGGAAAATCTTCGATATTGTGAGCGTGGACTTTGATAATTTCCCGTCCTCGCAATTGTGTTCCAGGCACCCCTCGCGGAGGCCCCCCCCCCTATATATATTCATATATGTACATACATCTGTGCTAGCGTGCTTTCATTCAGCCTTCAGCAATATATCACACTTGTGTTCAAAACTGGTGCATAACTGCGAGCGCGATACCAAGTTTATTAGTGGAAAAATATTAGGCGACTCTCTCCTCTATCTGTCTCGAGCACGCAGGAAACACCTCCCCGCCGTACCTCACCACCTCAGGCCCCTGGGCCTGGCGCCTCACCTCGCTCTCTACCTCTGAGCGTCGGTCTCCGTCATCTCCAGTGTGTGGTCTTCAATAAACAGCTGGAGCAGTGAGTGTGTGTATGCTTGTGAGTGTCATACCGGTATAAATTAACGTGAGTACTCAAACATAAATTTATCTGTATCTTCTTTTGTTGTACAAATTCCTTGTGTTGAATTTAATTAAACCGTCCGGTGTTCGCTCTCACTAGTTTCCCAACGGGACCGAGTTCGATTCCCCGAGGAAGCACGATAGGTAAAGACCTACTACAGCTTTTCTGTGTGAATACTGTAGCCAGATCTTCAGTGTGATTGTCATCTTACACATTCAGATCTTACACATTTAGTTGTCTTTGTGATGTGTGTATTTTACTGTGTTTAGTGTGGCTTATTGTTATACCATCACTGTGTGTTAACCCGTGTCCGTGCCGTTCTGTCTTTATTTCCAGGGGGACCTGCTGTAGGTCCAAGTAAGACTAATTTACTTTGTGTTTATTATTGATTTATTGACACGTGAATGTGTCAATGTGGTGTGTTGTGTTTATTATATTTAGGTGGTCTCTGTGACCTGGTGTACTTTGGTTTAGTGTATTGTTGTTGGTCTTAGTGACCCGTATTGGTGTGTACAATATTATTACCATGTGTTGATTCAGTGTCGTCAGTGTACTTGCGTTCAGTAGCGCGAGACGTCAGTATACTTGTGTTAAATCATTCTTGAGTGTCATTTCATTAATTTAAAGTAATTTAATAAGTGGTGATTAGTAATCATATTGACTGATCGATGTTAGTTAAGCAGTCTTAGTGATGCCGAGCTTTAACGTAAATTCTTCCTGAATTGAATGAGCTGTCAAGCTTTGACAGATCCTGGTACGATTACTCAGGGATTGCTAATTACCCGTAGCCATTGTTGATTTCATTGACATTTGTTTTGATTGTATGTCTTGGTGACAAAGTAACGTAATCATAATTACTGATAAAAGTAACGTAATCAATTGAGTGTTGCACGAAGACTTGTCTCAGTGACAAGTCTGTCAGTTGTTGTCATTCAGTCATCAATCACCCCACGCTGGCCACGGATCTCGCATCTGGCACCAACGTGGGGCCGTATATTGTTGCAACCATAATCACCTTCATTGATCCCGGATTCACATCTGACACCGACGAGAACCGTTGTCTTTCATTGTATGTTATTGTTACTTGCCACAGTCTCGTCAAGCTGACATTGCGTCTGGAGAGGTTACCCCCTTTTTGTTAAGTGTAGACAGGGTCAGCAATAGTGCGAGCAGTCCGAACCGGAAGCAGTTGTTCCGGCTAGTTTAGCCTTGTCAAGAACCACGTCCGACATTAACGTAACGTCAGATTATTCTTGCAATGTACCGTTAGCATTAAGTTTAATGAATAAACTAATTGATAAGTACAAGTCCCTTTACGTTCACACCTTCAGACCCTTGCACCCAGTATTGACTTTGCCATTATTTGCATTATTTGTGATACTACCGTGATCCATTTTATGTTGTCTGGATTACTTGCATTCGAACTGCGTTCATGGCCATATACATCAAATATAAATTCTAATTTTGTTTTGAGGACCATTCAAGCTACTCTGACGACCTCCCTCTGAGGCCCCTAGAAGCTCCATGACCCAGTGGTAATGAGTGCCAAGGATTTGGACTCCTGCAGCTGCTCTATGCATCCCTGGTCAGTCATTAAAGTATAATCTGCCCTCAGCATTTGTTTGATGCTAGTTCTGTCCTTTCTGACTGAGGTTTCTTGTAACCTATCTACCACAAAAAAGGGATAATCTCACAGTATCTATCCCTGAGGGTCCACCACGCTTAATTACCGTCTACCTCTAATTACTCAACAAAAAATCAGCAATTAGAACAATCACAAAATTCGAGTCCCAGACACTACTCTGCCCTCTTACCGAAATCCTGGAACATGTTAATTAAATATCCAGAAACACATTCTCAAAGGGTTCTCTATATCCATAAAAACTCTGAATTGCAATGCCAATCATCACCTTAAACTCTTCTCAGAAGGCTGAAATAGAACTCACAGTCATCACTTCAGAAACAAATATCTCTTTGACATTCCTAGTGAGGTTCAACCAAAATAGAATTGCAATGTAAATCAAGGCCGCAACTCTGGGCAAGTAACGTTACCACCCACCGTGTCAACAACTTAGCAGCCTGTCCCACGCTATCTAGTGTACTCTATGTTCATAAATCATATTTGCTTAGTGACAACTAATTGATGTGACTTGTATATTGTTAACTTCGTGATTAAATGTCCTTTGTTGCGGCTATGTAAATATTGTGTATATAAGGTGTCATGTAGTAATTTCGACCCAGTAAGCGTTTGGATTTGACTTTGACTGTCACTCAACCCTAGACATTTTGAACTTATTGATTTGAGGCCAGGAGGTTCACTTACTTAGGGGAAAGTTCTACACCACGAGCCTTACTTTGGAGCATAAAATTATAACAGGGCACCAAGAATACAAGGTAGTAAAACTTCTAGTTCCTCTAGGGAAATGTATAAGACCATTATATGTATTTGTTGTGGAATCAATGCCGACAGTCCTACAAGTGACTGGTCTCGGAGCCACAGCAAGATTCAATAAACAAAATGGGGCTTATCTTAGCAGACCACTAGATAAATTCTATATACATAACGGATACTGGCATCCTTACGGGTGCTAATTAAAACAATTCATTTATCTTGGGGGAAACAAACATTAGAAATGTACTTGTTAGAGTCTACAGGAGGGAAGTTAATGTCCCGGCCAGTGTTACGTTTTAGGGCAACAACTCCTGTTGAGCAGAAATATTCTGAAACTGTCATAGTAGCATGACTGAGCCAAGAACAATCACTGAGCCAAGAAATCAGTCCCATAATTGATGATGGACTGGAGTCAGTACATAAACAGTAGGATCTAGACTCTATAGGAAATTTTCCTGAATCACTTAACAAGAGGAAGATTAAGTACTTTCTTAAGGTTGAACTTGAGCACCAGGGGCCTCTATAGTGAGTTAATGCTTGTTGGCCCAAAAGCCACTGGTCATTGTTACACAATCCATGACCGCTGTTGATAAACCAGCGGCCAACGCCATAAACTGTACAGCTTCTCACAACTTAGGAATATGATAAAAACCATATACAGGTGTAGAAGATGGACATCTGATAAGGTGTACATCTGTTTATTTTCCTGTGCAGCTACTAGATCAGTTTATAAGTAACACCTGATGTGACTTCTCAAGTTATCCCGAAGCCTATAAGGCACTGGAAAAAATGTGTAAACGAAATTCATCCTACCTTGAGCTGCATGGCACGGAGGTTTGATGAAAGAAGATAGGTCTCATGGAGCTCCAAACAGTAGTCACAGAAATCGGGTCTAGAATAAATAATCAGCCATTGACTTATATCTCAGGTGGCCAGTAGTCCAGCTCACTTAATGTTTTGCCAGTCTCCGTGGTGTAATGGTAAGACACTCACCTGGTGTTCCGCAAGCGCTTTGTCATGGGTTCGTATCCTGGCCCCGGAGGATTTACTGAGCACAAATCCTTAACTGTAGCCTCTGTTTAACTCAACAGTAAAATGGGTACTTGGTTGTAAAAACGATTCTTCGTGGGGGTCGTATTCCAGAGACCTGCCCGAGACGCTACTGGTACTAGTGGCTGTACAAGAATGTAACAACTCTTGTATATATATCTCCCAAAAAACAAAAATGTTCTATGGACCCATGACTCCAGTACCTTCCTTACCAGATGAGGATGTCAGAGATCCCTCATACGTGGGTGATTGAGTTAGTACAAGGGAACAAGCATCTCTCCAACATAATATTTAAGTGGAATGAAATATGGACATGGGAGTACCTAATCTCTCTAAGCGAGCACCATTATGGGATAAATTCCCCATATAACAAAGTTAATATACAACCTGGTGATACTGTTCTGGTGGACTTTGATGGACCAAGGAGAGTTAGGAAAAGTCATATTTGTCCACCCAGACAGTCAGGGAATTTTGCGGATTGTTAAAGTTCAGTCTAAAGGAGCTACGTCCTTGAAAACACTAGACAAACTAGTACACTTAGAATCCAAAGGGGGGATTACAGATCCTGGGCAACCCACAGCATTAGCACATGAAACTACAAATATCAATACGGCCCATCCGTCAAAGGACAGCCGTAGAGAGGTACAAAAAAAAATTGCGTTTGTACATTCAAACCGATGGGGAGTAAACGTGGTAAATTTTCGTCTTGCCTCAGTCCTAAATAATGGACTCCAAACAATCATTTCTTTCCCATAAAGATGGAAATTTTCCTTCAAAATAGAGTATAGCATGTGTGAGTTATATGGTGTATGAGAGAGCACAAAGCTTATGTCTAGCGATTTATGGAACAAAGTCCCGCCCACTCAGGACATAGAGAATGTTTAGTCAACATATGAACATCATTTTGAAGACACCACCCCAGGAAGGCATCTGTAATGGGTTCCATACCAGGATATTTTTAATTAAATCCAATAGCTATAAGCCTATCATGGTAATAGTCCCAAATAAATACATATAAACAAAAAATATTTGTTTAATCAGATAAGGGTGGTTAACGATTGTATAAATTGATCTTTAAAACAGGGTGGGGTGACTATGCCCGCCTAGGTGTGGATATAGCTAGTGTTTAGACGAGTTTACATGACATGTGTGGTGAGTACACTTTTCTACGGCTCCGAATCCGGGACCCTGACCTCTCACCAGGAGAGACGGCTCAATACCTTCCACATGCGGAACCTGAGACGCATCTTTGACATTACATGGAGATACCACGTCACCAACAACACAGTACTCGAGGAAACAGGAATCCCTTCAATGTTCACTCTCCTGAAGCAGAGACGCATGCGAATGCTGGGTCATGCCACACGCATGGAAGATGGCCGCATACCGAAGGACCTCTTGTACGGAGAACTGGCAACAGGAAAGAGGCCCACCAGAATACCCCAGCTGCGTTTCAAAGACGCCTGAAAACGCGACCCAAAGCACACGAACATCGACATCCCCACTTGGGAGGCAGCAGCTGCGGACAGATCTGCCTGGAGATGCAAAAGGCAGAAAAGACTTCAGCAATTAGAGGGTGAACTGAAGAGGCAGGCTAAGGATAATAGACTTTAGAGGAGGACTCGACCACTGTCAGACTCACCCGCTTCGACGTTTGTCTGCGCTCTCAGCGGTCGGGACTGTCATCCTCAGGTTGGATTTTTTAGCCACAGCAGACGTTGCATCCAACTAGACCCCCAGGGCACATCCCCATAACCCCACGGGATTGACGGATGCCTACTACTATTAGACGCTGCCATGATACTAAACACTCCACCACCAAACGCTAATTTTCACCCGTTTTTATTCCCGAGGACCTTAGTATAGTGGTGTAAACGTCATATAAAACTGATTAAAGTTCTCATAAACCGTTTAAAAATTATAGGTGACGAAATATAAAATACCAGTGTGAAGTGGGATGTGGAGCCACAGTTGATGGAGCTCGCAGACACCATCACACCAAAATACCAGAACACACTATACACCAGTGTATACCACATCAAAGCGTTTAGCTACTCTGTGGACAGGTATTGTGGTGAAATAACTTAACTATAAATGAACTAAATAATAAACAAACCAAACAATAAACAACTCGTCACCAGTAAGGAAACACCACGTGCATCAAGCTGTGCGATTTCAGTAGTTTAGGATACCCATGGACCTTTGCATGATCTATTAAAACAGTATAAACATTGAGATAAACTGTTTAAAGTAAACTAAGCGTGCCAAACCTTAGAAAAACAGTAGTTAAGTGAAGTGTGAGGCCACGCCGAAGGCACTCCAGCAAAGGAGCCAGAAGACACCATTATGCAAAATCAAGACCACCTCATTAGTTAACTCCATAAAAATACAGTACTAAGCTCACTGCGAGAGCTACATAAGCCTTAACAATGATCTACTAGATGATGAAAGACTTTGAGCATCCGGATTCCTATATTGTATTTTATAATATACATTATAATATATGTTGTGGGAACAGTTCGTGATAATTATTTTTGTCAGGGATCATTGTTAAGATGTTTAACTAATTGTTCTATTTCAGGAACTCGGACATAACACAGGCTTTTAAGCCAACCTCAGTAAGTCAATTACTTGCCACATAATTAACTATAACTAACTAGGTTAACCAATGTTTAGCAAATAAATATTTGAAATATAGTGCAATGGTTTAGAGATAAATACAATATATTATTAAATATGACCGAAAAAGTAAGATTAATAATTCTAACACGAATTTTCTCGATCTTTCTTATGTTTCTGTTCACTGTTGATGGCAATTCAAAGATCAATTCTCCAAAATTCATTTTTATTTCTAGTCTGACGCGACACTTGAGCGCGTTTCGTAAAACTTATTACATTTTCAAAGACTTTAGTTTACACACACACACACACACAACTTTAACTGAATAGAGCTTATACATCTTTCGAGTTTTTATACCTACATTTGGGTGAAGTGACATGTTACAATAGTTTTGGATGAGGTGAAAATAAACTTTTAACACAAGACAGAACACGAAACAATGAAATACAAACAGGTATTAAAGGTAGGTAACTGCAGAAGGCCTATTTTTATTGGCCCATATTTCTTGATGCTTCTATATTGGAGCGAAGTCTTGAAGTGGGTAGAATATAGTTGTGCATTAATTGGCTGTTGATTGCTGGTGTTGACTTCTTGATGTGTAGTGCCTCGCAGACGTCGAGCCGCCTGCTATCACTCTATCTATCGATGATTTCTGTGTTGTTTGCTAAGATTTCTCTGGTGATGGTTTGGTTGTGGGAAGAGGCTATATGTTCCTTAATGGAGCCCTGTTGCTTATGCATCGTTAAACGCCTGGAAAGAGATGTTGTTGTCTTGCCTATATATACCGAGTTTTTTGAGGCTTACAATCCCCAAGACGGCATTTGAAGGCATAGACGACGTTGGTCTCTTTTAAAACGTACTGCTTTGTGTCTGGAGAGTTTCTCATGAGTAGGCTGACCGTTTTTTTGGTTTTATAGTAAATTATCAGTTGTATCTTCTGATTTTTGTCTGTAGGGATAACGTTTCTACTGACAATATCTTTCAGGACCCTTTCCTCCGTTTAATGGGCTGTGGAAAAGAAGTTCCTGTAAAATAGTCTAATAGGGGGTATAGGTGTTGTGTTAGTTGTCTCTTCAGAGGTTGCATGGCGTTTCACTTTCCTTCTTATGATGTCTTCCACGAAACCATTGGAGAAGCCGTTGTTGACTAGGACCTACCTTACCCTACAGAGTTCTTCGTCGACTTGCTTCCATTCTGAGCTGTGGCTGAGAGCACGGTCGACATAAGCGTTAACAACACTCCTCTTGTACCTGTCCGGGAAGTCACTGTTGGCATTCAGGCACATTCCTATGTTTGTTTCCTTAGTGTAGACTGCAGTGTGGAAAACTTCGCTCCTTTCCATGACTGTTACATCTAGAAAGGGCAGCTTCCCACCCTTCTCCATCTTGTAAGTGAAACGCAACACAGAATTCTGCTCAAATGCCTCCTTCAGCTCCTGCAGATGTCTGACATCAGGTACCTGTGTAAAAATGTCGTCAACATACCTGCAGTATATGGCCGGTTTCAAGTTCATGTCGACTAAGACTTTTTGCTCGATGGTACCCATGTAGAAGTTAGCAAACAGGACACCTAGGGGAGAACCCATGGCGACCCCATCTACTTGCTTATACATGTGTCCATCCGGGCTCAAGAAGGGTGCCTCTTTAGTACAAGCTTGGAGTAAATTCCTTAGACTGTTTTCTGATATGTCAAGAGGAGTACAGGCCGGATCACGGTACACTCTGTCGGCTATCATCCCGATTGTTTCATCCACAGGTACGTTGGTAAACAGAGATTCTACGTCCAACGAGGCTCTTATCCCTGTGGCCCGTGTTCCCCGCAGCAAGTCAACAAATTCCTTTGGAGACTTCAGGCTGAAGGCGCAAGGGACATAAGGAGTCAGCAAGCCATTGAGTCGTTTCACCAGTCTGTACGTGGGTGTGGGTATCTGGCTGATGATTGGCCGAAGTGGGTTTCCAGGCTTGTGTGTCTTGACATTTCCATACGCATCTCCAGGTTTATATTCCCCAATAATCTTTGGCAGGTGGAGTCCAGATTTCTTGGCGTTAACAGTTTCGATCAATTTGTTGACCTTTGCTTTCAGTTCGGCTGTAGTGTCCTTCGTTACCCTTTGGAATTTCGTTTGGTCAGAGAGTATGAGGTTCATTTTCGCCAGATATTCGTCTTTTTCAAGAATGACGTATATTGGCGACTTGTCGCCTCTCCTGACAACTATCTCCTTGTTCTCACGAAGGCTCTTAGCTGCCACTTTGAGCTCGGGGGACAGTATGGGGCTTCTGTAGTTGCCTCGATTCTTTCCTCCTTCCGCAATAAGTTCTGCTTGTAAGGTATCTTTGGTGGTGACCTTCTTTTGTGCTTCGAGGTCGAATATGTCGTCCAACAGAATCTCCAACTCCACTTTCCGGGCCATCTCACTCGGTCTGGACACAACGTGACAGTTTATACCCAGATTTAGGAGAGTGACTTGGTCCTCAGTGAGGTTGATTCCTGCAAGGTTCAGGAAGCCATCTCTTGGTCGTGGAATTGCCATAGGTCCTCCATATAACGTTGTTAGTTTCTTGATTATCCTTGTTTCAGTGCTGAGGTGATGTCGGTCTGTGAGGATGTCGAGGTGTTGTTCAATGCGAGTACGGAGACTTTCGTCGATGTTGCTGCTTCTCCATTCGTTTGTGGCACGAAGTAGTTGCGCTTTGTTGTCTTTAGTTTCATTTTCTGCCTTGTATATCTGATGACGAATCAGATCTTGGCGATATTTTATCGTGAAGGCTTGATTCCTTGCTGCTGGGTCGTGCGTTTTAATATTAGTATATTTTGGTAGCAGTCTTTCCTGTAGACATATATTATTAAAAATGACCGAAAAAGTAAGATTAATAATTCTAACACGAATTTTCTCGATCTTTCTTACGTTTCTTTTCACTGTTGATGGTAATTCAAAGATCAATTCTCCAAAATTCATTTTTATTTCTAGTCTGACGCGACACTTGAGCGCGTTTCGTAAAACTTATAACATTTAATAGATAAATACAAATATACATTTTGCAATAGATAAATTCACAACGATAAAATATTAAGTCTGGTCATTGTTGATAATATCATTCATGTGTACAAAATACCAGAATTAAAAATAAAAGCTGAAACTAATATTTTATATTAATTTTCAGTGCATGCTGTGTTATACATATATTTAATTTTACCGTAAAGTACTGAATTTTATTTCATCCTGCAGGTAAAATGAAGGCAGCACCATTTCTGCTGCATCTCCCTAAATGTGAGCCACCTAGAGAACACTGAGATAACCCATACAGTCTACTATAGCACGATGACGACTACAGTTTACTTAGTGGCAACTGGATATGATTTCTATCACTCTAAACGGCTAAAAATGTTGCTATCGTTCTTTTTATTTAGTAATACATCTTTCTATTTTAATCATTCTTAGGAAATCATATAAAATCTATAAACCTAACATTCAGTGAAATTCAAGAAATCACCAACATTTTAGAATTTTCAATTATATTTCTTGCATAAAATTACATATAAGAGTACAGAGCATGGCAGAGCATAGCAGACCTTTTGCAGGAAGACTACCTTGTCTTCCTTATACATTTCAGAGAACGACGGGGTGTGTGGAACCACTCATATTTTAGCAGATAACACTGTCATGTCGGATCCAGACCAGAGACAATCGCAGCGCATCTAAAGACTCACCCACCTCATAGTCACTCCCCCAGTCCTCGCCACTACACTCGAAGTTGAGGTCTATGCCACTCCACCATATCTTTTGCAATAAATATTATGCAATTAATATTAAGTGAAATACCAACTCTATATATTATACAATTATATTAAGTCATCAAAGACCACTTACCTATGTTTGTGTTAATAATTGTTATTTGAATTGGAATAGAAAGTGCCAGAACTGAAATTGAGCATTGACTGAAGAGTAAATCGATCTCACAGGCTCAAAAACTGCAATTAATCAGCAGTTCATCCCTGCACATCTATAACAATACTGAATTTGGGTACTGAGATTATGGGTTGATATTTATGGGCGCTCGTGAGTGAAGGACTTGATAGACTTTCCTGTCACTACAGAGGGAATTGATTTGATACATTATCTTGTAAGCTATGGACATATGCAATGTCCAAATGTGATACATTTTCTGAAATGCTGAGCCACGGAAGACATTGTCTTCTCATAACAATGTAAGGAAAATAAATTTTCTACAAATACAATTGGCATAAAGATGCTTTTTTGCTCAAGAAGATTTGTAGAGGCAACATTTTGTGAAAGGTAAATAACCTTAAATCTAAGTTAATTCCTATCTTGAAAAAAACAAGTTAAGTTCATCCATTGAGCCTGCGTATTCCTTAAAGGAACTTGCTTTTAATTTAAGAAAATTGTATAAATAAACAAATTATAATATATTTATGATAGAAGTTCCCTTCGGGAATCTAATTTCCAAAATAAAAATGAAAACCAGAGATAAAACAAAAATATTGTAAAAACTCTTCTTTACTTTTGAGTCAAAGCCATGACGTTTCGAATGCGACCTTATTCATCATCATATCTAAAAGAAACAGAAGTCACAATAAAATAAATAGTAAAACAATGTGACTTAAACTTTGTACCGCTTTGTTTTTCTTTGTTTTGCGCCCTTATATGCATGGTATATTGAGTAGTAGTTTAATGGTAGTTTGTCACCATAGGTATTGTGAAATATATCACAGATAAAGTGAATTGCATTGTTTGATGCCATATGTGAAGTGTGTTTTGGGACACTATATGAATTGTGTAACACCTTAAGTTGTGTATTATATGTTCAATATGTGACATTGTGTGATGTGTTCAATATGTGACATATTGTGATGTGTTTAATACGTGACGTAGTGTGATGTGTCATAAATGTGGAGTACTGAGTGATACCATAAATATATTATGTTGTGTGTCATTCTACGTGTTCCGTAATGTGTGATGCCTGAACAATTAAGTAATTTTCTTCCTTATATACATAGTGAATTATTTAGCAAAATATATGTAATGTGTTGCGCTACTGTATGATTATTATTTTAAGAGCATATTTCTTTTAAATAATGTTACAATAAATGTTGACCATTTGATTGTCTTTTAGGCAGGCTGGGGAACTTAGACATCCTTAGTGCAATGTGTTCTACTATAAAATAACATTATTCTATTTCGTTACAACATAAGTGGGGTGTGTTGTGTGATTTGAGTGCTATATAGTGTTGGAATGCATAAGTGTGACTCATACCTAAATAACCTCTGGCGTTGATGTTTGCTCCAGCGTCGAGGAGGACCTTCACAGTGTTGTCGTGACCACCTTCGGCTGCCCCGTGAAGGGCTGTCCTGTCTGTCAACAGACACCACAATTGTTATTATGAATAAACTATCCCGATTCTAGAGGTTTCTATAAATTGTTGAAATAAACCATCCTTCATTAACAACTTTTATACTATTTAAGTGAAATATCAACTCTAAATATTATGCAAATCGTTTTTCCTTTGCATGAATAATAGACGATAACCGTGTTAAAAAGTGATCAGAATAGATCACCATTAAAGATATCAAACAAACCAACGGTTATTATTTGATAACTTATTGCTTGTAACGAGAGAGTCAGTGGTGGTATTATTATTCAAATCAATTAAAAACTTTATTTGAAAAAGTACAGTATATTAGTAATTTAATAAAAAAAACAGTAACAGAACAGCAAGTAGATTTTGTCATTACCAGGATCAGGAACATAACTGGTAACAACTTATACAAATAATTTCAAAGCTGGCAAGACTAAACAGATATATAGCAATCTAAATTCAAGTATTATATTTTAGGCCTAAATTGATTGACAATTATCTAAAAAATTGAAAGATGATATATTGTAAAGATAATATGTATTTCACAAATATAAGGTAGTGAGACAATTTGTCATAGAACTTATATAACCTAATAATACCATGACATTAAATATATCAGCACACCCTCAGTATTTAACATCAACACAATCTGTGCCTATCCTGCCTCAAAATGACCCCAAATTCACAGCTCAAATAGCCTCGGTCTGACTTTAGTTGGTACTTAAAATGCCTATCCTTAATCCATCTCTCTGTGACATTATTTCTTTAATCATTTCAAATATCCAGCAGGAGCTCCCCCTTAAATTAAGATATTCAGAACCCCACAAGAGATGAACATACTAAGGTGAACCGATAGCTCCAGCATTGTAAAATGACCTTTAATAAGTGTCCTACACGCGCAACTCCATAGTCTCCTGAGACTGATGGATGCCTACTACTACTACTACACTATTAAGGCTCAGCAATAAAATGTTGGTAATACTAGTCTGAGGTAAGAAAAACATTGTTGCTATCATTTAACCTAAAGTAACTATAAATGAAATCTAAAAGTTGCTATTTGACGATACTTGATGGAGGAAAGAGAAACAAGAAAAGAAAAAAGAAATGAATTATCTTCGCTAATTAATATTATTGTAATTTATGATATCCTGCTTCACACCAGTTGACAACTAACCTTACTAACCTGAGAGGAGAGCATTATTTTGTTATCATTGTCAGATAAGCAAGATGATCACTGAGGATATTTTTCATCAACCAAGTTGCTATATGATCACACAAGCTCTTGACAAGGAAAACAAAGAGTTGAAAATGTTAGTTAAACAATATTACTAATAAAGATATAATGGATCCCACCAGTTGTTATCTGAACAAAATGTCTTGTGACTGAAGCAAACATGTGTTGACTACATACTTATAACATCATAAGATAGTTCTTGAATCTCACAATTGTTAGCTACCCATTATATATTGATACAAAAGCAGGAGAGTTTCATTAATCTCAGTTATATATGACGTACATATTTTCTACACAACACCAGTCACTGTACTAACCTGCAACTAGAGCATCAAGGTGACATTATTGTTGTACTTCGATTTATATAGATAATTAAAACTCCAGAAGAACTATTGTCCATGCATATTCATATTGAATAAAACTTATTCATATGTATGTCTAACCTTCGCTCGCAACAATCCTACATTCCAACGTTTATTATGTTATCTGGTAATCACATCAATAACTCCTATTTCCAAAACAATATTTACCTATGTATTTTCAGAATATAAACTTATCCAGTATGAACCAGAGTGACGACACGTGATTTAAGAGAAGAAAGCATTAATTAGGATTTTTGTGTGGCTTATTATAATGTTCAGCCTTAATATGTTATGTTCTCTTCTATCATGTTCAGCCTTAACATGTTATATGTTGTTCATGTTCAGCCTTAACATGTAATATGTTCTTAATAATGTTTAGTCCGTAGCACGTTATGTGTTCTTCATCATGTTCAGCCATGCTATGTTCGTTCTTCATTTATTACGTTAGAGTGAAAGCAACATATGACGGTAAGGTGTCTAGTATTTGCTGTAATATAATCTTTGATGAGGAGCCACGTATGACGACAGAGGGAACCATTAGAGGTGATAACCAGCAATTGTCATTCATAGTAAGTGAAACTAGTGTATGAGAAAGAGTAAAGGGTAACTGGAGGTTTAGCAGTGAGGGGGTAACTCCACACTCATGCATTGATAAGCAATGTCTGAAGAAGTTTAACTCAGAAAGTAGTTTGACCTGAGGGTGAAGAGTTTGCCCTTGTAATTATTGTGCTTGAAGATGTATGGGATCTGTGGTTTCCAGCAGCAGCAATCTCATTCATTCTAATACACTGATAAATAACAGAGAAGTCATCGATAATGTGGAAAACCCGTTAGTTTTAGTTAGGCGATTAGTGAGGCTTAATCCATACATGCATTGATGGACAGTTAAAGTTTATCATATTATTCAAAATCTTTATATATATATATATATATATATATATATATATATATATATATATATATATATATATATATATATATATATATATATATATATATATATATATATATATATATATATATATATATATATATATATATATATATATATATATATATATATATATATTGTGACGGTAAAGCGTTGTTGTTCGGCTGTTTCAAAAGCTAGGGGCAGGGCCTCGTCACATAATCGAAAAAAAAGAAAAGTGGGTCCTTTATAGGTTAGGTAGGGTTGGTTAGGTTCGGTCATATATCTACGTTAATTTTAACTCGAATAAAAAAAATATTGACCTCATACATAATGAAATAGGGTAAGCTTTATCATTTCATAAGAAAAAAATTAGAAAAAATATATTAATTCAGGAAAACTTGGCTTATTAGGCAAATCGGGCCTTGCATAGTAGGCCGAAAAGTGAGTTCTGGCTACTAGGTACGACATATATATATATATATATATATATATATATATATATATATATATATATATATATATATATATATATATATATACATTGGCACCAGAGGTGGTACCCTATATATATATATATATATATATATATATATATATATATATATATATATATATATATATATATATATATATATATATATAGTGACGATAATCTCTTTCAAGAGAGATTGAGCCTGCTCTTCACTACATAAGTACGTCAATATACATATATATTCCCAAAAGACCACAAGCAAGCCCACTGGGATAGCCCCATAATGGAAAAGACTGTCACAGCAATGATTGACAACGCTGATGCTGAAAACAAAGCCCGCCTCCTAGCGGTAACAGCACCCCACGCCGGGGATTTCTTATTTGCGGTGCCCAATGCAGCCCTGGGAACTCGCCTCAGTCATGACGCTCTCTGCATTGGAGTTGCCCTTCGCCTTGCCGCCCCCATCCTCACCGAACATAGGTGCATCTGCGGAACTGCGATGGCAGACCAATATGGTCGTCATGGTCTGGTATGTCGTAAATCACAGGGTAAAATTGCAAGACATGAAGAAGTCAACGACATCATCAAGAGGAGCCTCGCCACAGCCCGCTGCCCGGCACAAAGAGAACCACACTTATCCAGACCTAACGACCCTCAGAAGCGCCCTGATGGGGTCACCTTGCTACCTTGGAAGGATGGTAAGCAAGTGGTATGGGACTACACGTGTGCTGCCACACTGGCCAGTACCTACCTCCACTACAGCACACGTGAAAGCGGTGGTGCTGCTTCTTTCAGGGAATCGCAGAAAATTATTAAATACAGAGGTCTAGCACACTGCTACAGCTTTGTTCCGATCGGCTCGGAGACCCTCGGTTCGTGGGGAAAATGTGCATTGAAGTTCCTGAAGGAATTGGGGGACAAATTGATCAGCGCTACAAAAGACCAGAGAGCAAAAAGTTTCTTGTTCCAGCGCCTCAGTGTTGCGATTCAGAGGGGAAATGCCTGTTGCGTCTTGGGCACTAGTCCAACTTCAGAGGAATTCGAAGAAGTGTTTGACTTGCAACAATGATCGAACCCGTCTGTGACATTCATCAATGTTTCCCATTGTTGTGTTTTTCAAGAGATCCATAACCTTTAAGCACCTTTAAGCACCTTTTTGCATTATTATTTTTGTATCAACCCATGTATATCTTGTAACCATCAAATGCATAATAAAGCACACAAAATAAAAAAGGAAGGGGGTGGTAGGAGAAAAGCACACAGAAACTGTATTGGAGGGGGATCTAAACATTCCCTCTAATGCGTTATGCGTGGTTTCCTCCGAGGCTATGGGTTCCCCTTCTTCCAGCTAGAGGAGTATATATATATATATATATATATATATATATATATATATATATATATATATATATATATATATATATATATATATATATATATATATTATATATATATTTATATATATTTTATATATATATATATATTTATATATATTTTATATATATATATATATATATATATATATATATATATATATATATATATATATATATATATATATATATATATATATATATTTTGTGACGATAATCTCTTTCAAGAGAGATTGAGCCTGCTCTTCCCTACTTTAAGTTACGCCAAAGACACAAGTATAAGATGCTACATTCAAGATACGTCACCAGTAGCACAAAACGTTTTGACCAGGAGGCAAAACGTATCCAAGATCCCCCCACTCCACACACCCTCCTCACGCTGGCACATCATCAAACCAGCTAACTACCCTTCACCAGCTTGCCTGCCTCTGATTGGCGACTCGCCAGCCGCGCACCTGCACACAGCACCTCAGCGCCCTCTACACAAATCAACGTCTGAGCCTGACCAGCAATCCACTTCAGAATATTCCT
The DNA here is from genome assembly GCF_040958095.1 of Procambarus clarkii. NCBI lineage: Eukaryota > Metazoa > Arthropoda > Malacostraca > Decapoda > Cambaridae > Procambarus > Procambarus clarkii. The sequence continues at coordinate 481,536 of NW_027189179.1, read as the reverse complement.
TGTCCTCTTACGGATGACATCTCTCTCTGGCATAATCGCTCATTAGCTTGTATACGAAGGGAGGTTTCAGCCATAGCCGATATTCTCAGCACCATTTTAGCATTGTATTTTATATTTCAAATTGTCTTTGAACAATGAAATATTGAACAAGTTTCATTGTTCATATTTTGTGTTTTACGTGTTCCTCCTTCTAACTTATCACAGACAACAGGCAAGCAGTCTATATTTTTGTTTAAAGTGTGACTAGGCTTTAACACCTGCCATTGGAGGACTGCCGAACATCAACACCTGCCCGTCACAATATATATATATATATATATATATATATATATATATATATATATATATATATATATATATATATATATATATATATATATATATATATATATATATATATATATATATATATATATATATATATATATATATGTCACAAACACTGATCAGTGTCACAAAACACTGATCATTTTATGCGGAAAATCCACAGAGAAATATGAAATGAGGTGAACGTTTCGGCTTGTTAAAGCCTTTGTCAACACCAGACTGACTAAGGAGAAGGGAAGGGGGAGGATATATAGGCCGACACCTGACCAACCCATCCCTAGGGAAAGAATTAACCAAAAACAGGTATAGCTTAGCTTAGAATGGTCAAAGAGGATTAAGCGGTCAGAGAATAAGGATGAAAGATTAAAGAAAAGCCTCATGAACACACAATATATGAATATACAATTATAATGAGACATTGTAAGCCTCTCTATCAGAGTTGTTTCTTAAACTGTTGTGCAATATTATAACTTAAAAATGGATCAAGTTTGTACATACCAGTACTAACATTCAGAAGATTTGGACACTGACTGATTAGAGCAGACTCAATCAAATTCCGTTCCACGAAATCCCCACAATTGGTAATGCTTTTTGCCCCATTCCAGTTAATATTGTGATCGCATAAACTCGTATGTAGATACAATGCATTAGACGTTTGGGCAGTTCTAATACTATAAGCATGTTGTGACAACCGCAATTGTAAGGACTTTCCTGTTTGTCCAAGGTACACAGAATCACAATCATTGCAGGGAATCGAATACACACAACCTGCTGTGTCAGGGGAGTTTTTTATTAACTTGGATTTGATCGTACTATTAGTGAACACCAAATTTATATTAAGTTTCTTAAAAATCAGAAACAATTTTTCAAGTCCACTCGCATAAGGTACCACCAATGAGTTAATAATTTTTGGTTTCGCCTTAGGGACGTGATTATAAAACGTACGCTTTGCTTGTACAAACGAGAAATCCAAAAACCTCTTAGGCTATTGTAAACTCTTCCCAATTTCATATATTTTAGCAATCTCTTCATCAAAAAACTCAGGGCTGCAAACCCTCAAAGCTCGTAGAAACATTCCTGAAAATACTGCCTGTTTAACTTTACTATGATGATTCGAATAAAAATGAACATACGACCCCACGTTGGTAGGTTTCCTATACACATTAAATTTGAACTTTCTAGTGACTCTATGAATCATAATGTCCAAAAACGGAAGAGTACCATTCTCCTCAGTCTCACAAGTGAATTTTATTGAATTTTATTTTTTACTCTATCAGAAACAACTCTGATAGAGAGGCTTACAATGTCTCATTATAATTGTATATTCATATATTGTGTGTTCATGAGGCTTTTCTTTAATCTTTCATCCTTATTCTCTGACCGCTTAATCCTCTTTGACCATTCTAAGCTAAGCTATACCTGTTTTTGGTTAATTCTTTCCCTAGGGATGGGTTGGTCAGGTGTCGGCCTATATATCCTCCCCCTTCCCTTCTCCTTAGTCAGTCTGGTGTTGACAAAGGCTTTAACAAGCCGAAACGTTCACTTCATTTCATATTTCTCTGTGGATTTTCCGCATATATATATATATATATATATATATATATATATATATATATATATATATATATATATATATATATATATATATATATATATATATATATATATATATATATATATATATATATATATATATATATATATATATATATTTACATACATATTTATATACATGTGGCCATGGCAGGCGAACACGTGGATGATGCTCCATTGTTTTCTGAGTTATTACCTAGTGTCATCCTGATCACCGTGCCTAGCCTTAAAAGGGTGCTGTGTGAATGCCCTGGGAAGGTGCAAGAGTGGCGGGAAGTGCCTAGAGTGAACCATCTCAACAAAAACGAAACAAATGGGTGGGTTTACAATGTGGAATATAACGGGAGTGAGGGCCACGCTGGCGCCCTGTAGGGCTCCCACAGTGGAGGAGGGGCGCAGGGAGATGTTGTGGTGCGGTCAGGCGAGGGGGGTCACCCGTGTACCAAGCAGTATATATAGAAATTTGTTAGGGGGGAAAGAAAAACCAAAATCAGCAATCATGTTTAGAGTTAATCGAGCTCACAGTGTGTTTGATTTCAGGTATATAATTCATTCACCATTGTGCAGTGATATACTAGGAAACTGTACCAGTGTTTAAGTGTCACACTAACCCCCCTCCCCCCACTCAAGCCGAGTGGTGCCCAGTGGCATCCATACCCCTCTTCTTCGCCTGTCTCACTGCACCACTGTACATCCTGCCACCACACCACTCCACTCCGCCCACCCTGTGCCCGAGCGGCTCCCACCCACCCATTCACCACCCACACAGTGCTTGTTACAGAGATGTGTTACCCTCCAGGCACTCAGACATGGCACAGGTCACAGCAAGAATTCAGGTTTCCTACCAAAAGGGAGGGAGACACAAGTACTCATACGAGTGGTGAGTGCGACGGACAGTTAACAACCCCCCCCCCCTCATCCACTACACATGTGTCCACCATCCCACGCCACGCCCGCCCTGGGCCCGCCGATGTCTCAGCTCGCACGGGTATGGACGGGACTGCTACAACTAATCAGGAACCCCTTAGTCAAGAACACGGTCCTGGGAACAATGAACCCAGACGTTCACCCAGAGATGCAAAAAGAGGTGCACCCAGAGGAACGTGTCGAGTTTGTGACGAATCTCACAGCCTTAGAATCGATGGAACCCTATGCGAACACAACGGTTGTGAGGGGTTCATGGACAGAACCTGTAGAGAGAAGGCCCACAGGTCCCCCTGGCAGCCCCACATCCCAGCAAACTTCATGTTATCTGATGACTTCCTGGGGACAATCAAAGCATCCACCACCAGAACTCTTCCCCACATTCCAAAAGCAGCGCACCCATTTGCAGCAGGGAAATATACAGATCTTAGGAAAGTGAACGAACGGTCTGCAAACCTTATTGCCGCGGGCACCATCAAAGCATGGCATAATTTGCACCCGTTTGTCAATATTTGCTTAGGCATACCTGCAGGAGGATGCAAGTCACTAGTGTCTTCAGTCACTAGGCCAATAAATAATTATCCCAGAGCTGACCACTTGATTCCCATCTCTCCCTAACGCAAAAGCTGACTTGGTTGACCGAAGAGTTCCAATGACAATTTTAAGCTAGGGAACACAAGTTACCCCAAAATATTAAGAGGGTAACACAATAGGGACAATTCGGTCTCTTCCCAGTGAAGACACAATCGCACCTAGAAATACTGCCACTGCCGACTCACTGAACGAGAAGCACCCTTCCAGAGTACTATGGGAACCCACGGCTCGGAACACAAATGTCCTAGACACGGGACCTCTTTTAATCCAAGCGTCAGAGGTGTACCAATCTATCATGTAATTACCGCCAGGCTCAGCAGGGGGATACACTGGAGTAAAACCTCAGCATTTCAAGGAGATGGCAAACCCAGTTCTCGCCGAAATTGCTGAGCCACTACTGTGAAAGGTCACGAAGTTTGTCAACAATTGCCTCACCGAGCTGATTCCAGATACAGTTACCTGGTTGATGGGGTTCTGGGAGTTCTTCTACTTCCCAAGCCCGGCCCGAGGCCAGGCTTGACTTGTGAGAGTTTGGTCCACCAGGCTGTTGCTTGGAGCGGCCCGCAGGCCCACATACCCACCACAGCCCGGTTGGTCCGGCACTCCTTGGAGGAATAAATCTAGTTTCCTCTTGAAAATGTCCACAGTTGTTCCGGCAATATTTCTTATGCTTGCTGGGAGGACGTTGAACAACCGTGGACCTCTGATGTTTATACAGTGTTCTCTGATTGTGCCTATGGCAACTCTGCTCTTCACTGGCTCTATTCTACATTTTCTTCCTATATCGTTTACTCCAGTACGTTGTTATTTTACTGTGTAGATTTGGTACTTGGCCCTCCAGTATCTTCCAGGTGTATATTATTTGATATATCTCTCGTCTTCTTTCTAGTGAGTACATTTGGAGGGCTTTGAGACGATCCCAATAATTTAGGTGCTTTATGTCGTCTATGCGTGCCGTATATGTTCTCTGTATTCCCTCTATTTCAGCAATCTCTCCTGCTCTGAAGGGGGAAGTGAGTACTGAGCAGTACTCAAGACGGGACAACACAAGTAAGTGACTTGAAGAGTACAACCATTGTGATGGGATCTCTGGATTTGAAAGTTCTCGTAATCCATCCTATCATTTTTCTGGCTGTCGCAATATTTGCTTGGTTATGCTCCTTAAACGTTAGGTCGTCAGACATTATTATTCCCAAATCCTTTACATGCTGTTTTCCTACTATGGGTACATTTGATTGTGTTTTGTACTCTGTATTATGTTTAAGGTCCTCATTTTTACCGTACCTGAGTACCTGGAATTTATCACTGTTAAACATCATGTTATTTTCTGATGCCCAGTCGAAAACTTTATTAATATCAGCTTGAAGTTTTTCAATGTCCTCAGCCGAGGTAATTTTCATACTGATTTTTGTGTCATCTGCAAAGGATGATACGAAGCTGTGACTTGTATTTTTGTCTATATCTGATATGAGAATAAGGAAAAGCAGCGGTGCAAGGACTGTGCCCTGAGGTACAGAGCTTTTCACTGCACTTGGACTAGATTTTATATGGTTGACCGTTACTCACTGAGTCCTGTTTGACAGAAAACTGAGTATCCAGCGTCCTACTTTACCGGTTATTCCCATTGACTTCATTTTGTGTGCTATCACGCCATGGTCACATTTATCGAAAGCCTTTGTGAAGTCCGAAATTATACCCTTCTTCTTCTTCTTCTCCGGAGCATCCCTTTGTGCCCTTAAAAAGAAGGATGGTGGAGTCAGACCCATTGCCGTGGGTAACACACTTCGGTGCCTCGTTGCCAAGGCAGCTATCAGAAACATCAGCGAGGAAGCTGCAACGAAGCTTCGACCCCATAGACCAGGTATTGGTGTCCCCCCCCCCCCCCCCCCCCCATGGCTGTGAAGCAGCAGCTCATGCAGCACGAGCCTATATTAAGCACCTCCCAGAAAATAATTAACTAATTAAATTAGACTTTAAAAATGCCCTTTAACCAGGTAAAAAGAGATGTGGTACTGGAAGCACAATTATTTGCATGTTTCCATTGTATAGGCAACACTCCACTTAGGAATGATTTGTTAAACAGGTGGAGTAGTGGATTTCCAGACACTTCACACAATGCATGGTATATGATGTATGTGACGCCATCTTCACCAGGTGCTGTACATTTACCCTTTTTCATAGCCCCCTTTACTTCCTGTGCTGTGATTGGCTCCCCATATTCGTCATCACTAGATTGTGCTCTTGTTATCCTAATCCTTCTGTCATTATGTCGCAGGAGCTGTTCCCTGCTTACTTCTGTAGGGAGGCAGGAGGAGGATGCTGCATCACTACATTTGTGAATTAGTTCTTCAGCCTTACCCTGGGGGTCTTTGTGAGCCAGAGGCCGGGCTCTGCCCCCCTTAGCTATCTGAATTTTTGCCCTTACTTGTCTTGCAGATGTTTCCCATCCAATAGAGCTAGTGAATTCAAGTCGTTGTCTTTCCCGCTCTCTAATCTTCTTTTCCCTGGCTACTTAACAAACAGTTTTAAATAGCTCTTGGTTACTTTCAGTAGGATGCCTTCTGGTACTCTCTACTCATGCTCCTAACATTTGCATTGAGCATCTTTATGTAATCGTTCTCATGCCATTTTATTTTCTTCTTCTGAGGGTTGCTGCACCTAAGCGTATGGCGCAGAACTCGGAGACAGTGTTCAATTTGGTGATTAAGGTCATCAATAAATGTATCAATGTCTTTTGGGATTTGGTATTCCGTGAACCAGTCACTCATCCTGTTTATGAAGTGAGGCCTCATATACGGTTCGAGTGATAATCTTTTTCTTTTATTCGTCTCTTTCCTTCTCTTGTTCATGTCGACGGTGGTAATCAGTTCCCCGTGGTCACTACATAAACTGTGTGCAATGTGTGCACTGGCATCCGTGTCCTGTGCATTCAGCAGGAGAGCATAGTCTAATCTTCTTCCACTGAGGTGAAATGGCCTTTCATCACCCACGATCTTGAGGTTTTCCCTTCCCCTGACAAAGATTGACAGTTTCCGTCCATTGACATTGGGCTGATGACAGTTGGCATCAAAGCGTGGGTGCCTGGCATTAAGGTCACCGACCAGCAGGGTAGTTCACTGGGTTCACTTCCTGTGCTCTTTCCCTTAGTTCACTTGCCTTGCTTGTGATTCCGTCTATGTGTACTCACCTAATTGTATTCACCTAATTGTGCTTGCAGGGGTTGAGCTCTGGCTCTTTGGTCCCGCCTCTCAACTGTCAATCAACAGGTGTACAGGTTCCTGAGCCTATAGGGCTCTATCATATGAAACACTTCAAACTGTGTATGGATTCAGCCTCCACCACATTACTTCCTAATGCATTCAATTTGTCAACCACTCTGACACTAAAAAAGTTCTTTCTAATATCTCTGTGGCTCATTTGGGAACTCAGTTTCTAACTGTGTCCTCTAGTGCATGTGCCCCTTGTGTTAAATAGACTGTCTTTATCTACCCAATCAATTCACTTGAGAATCTTGAATGTGGTGATCATGTCCCCTCCTAACTCTTCTGTCTTCCAGCGAAGTGAGGTTTAATTCCCGTAGTCTCTCCTCGTAGCTCATACCTCTCAGCTCGGGTACTAGTCTGGTGGCAAACCTTTGAAACTTTTCTAGTTTAGTCTTATCCTTGACAAGATATGGACTCCATGCTGGGGCTGCATACTCCAGGATTGGCCTAACATATGTGGTATACAATGTTATGAATGATTCCTTACACAAATTTCTGAATGCCGTTCTTATGTTGGCCAGCCTTGCATATGCCGCTGATGTTATACTCTTGATATGGGCTGCAGGAGACAGGTCTGGCGTGATATCAACCCCCAAGTGTTTTTTTCTTTCTCTGACTCTTGAAGTATTTCATCTCCCAGATGGTACCTTGTATCTGGCCTTCTGCTCCCTACACCTATCTTCATTACATTACATTTGCTTGGGTTAAACTCTAACAACCATTTATTTGTCCATTCCTTCAGCTTGTCTAGGTCTTCTTGAAGCCTCAAGCAGTCCTCTTCTGTCTTAATCCTTCTCATAATTTTGGCATCGTCCGCAAACATTGAGAGAAATGAATCTATAACCTCCGGGAGATCATTTACATATATCAGAAACAAGATAGGACCGAGCACAGAGCCCTGTGGGACGCCACTGGTGACTTCACGCCAATCTGAGGTCTCACCCCTCACCGTAACTCTCTGCTTCCTATTGCTTAGGTACTCCCTTATCCACTGGAGCACCTTACCAGCTACACCTGCCTGTCTCTCCAGCTTATGTACCAGCCTCTTATACGGTATTGTGTCAAAGGCTTTCCGACAATCCAAGAAAATGCAGTCCGCCCAGCCCTCTCTTTTTTGTTTAATCTTTGTCACCTGGTCGTAAAAATCTATTAAGCCAGTCAGGCAAGATTTACCCTCCCTGAACCCATGTTGGCAATTTGTCCCGAAGTCCCATCTCTCCAGATGTGTTACCAGGTTTTTTCTCACGATCTTCTCCATCACTTGCATGGTATACAAGTCAAGGACACTGGCCTGTAGTTCAGTGCCTCTTGCCTGTCGCCCTTTTTGTATATTGGAACCACATTCGCCGTCTTCCATATTTCTGGTAGGTCTCCCGTTCCAGAGACTTACTATACACTAAGAAGAGTGGCAAGCAGAGTCCCTCTGCACACTCTTTCAGTACCATGGTGAGATCCCGTCTGGACCAACAGTCTTTCTAACATCCAGATCCAGCAGGTGTCTCTTGACCTCCTCTCTCGTAATTTCGAAATCCTCCAAGGCCGCCTGGTTTACCTCCCTTTCTCCTATAACAGTGACCTCTCCTTGTTCTATTGTGAAGACCTGGAACCTCTTGTTGAGGTCTTCACATACGTCTTTGTCATTCTCTGTACACCTGTCCTCGCCTGTTCTGAGTTTCAATACCTGTTCTTTCACTGTTGTTTTCCTTCTGATGTAACTGTGGAGTAGCTTTGGTTCGGTCTTGCTTTGTTTGCTATACCATTTTCATAACTTTTCTCTGCTTCTCTTCTCACCCTGACATACTCATTCCTGGTTCTCTGGTATCTCTCTCTGCTTTCTGGTGTTCTGTTATTCCGGAAGTTCCTCCACGTCCTTTTGTTCAGTTTCTTTGCTTCCGCACATGCCCTATTACACCATTGATTCTTCTGTTGCTTCTCGGATTTTTCCCTTTGGTCCGGGATGAACCTGTTTACTGCCTCCTGACACTTTTGGGTAACATAGTCCATCATATCTTGTACAGACTTATATCTGAGGTCTGTGTCCCATGGTATTTCCCTTAGGAAACTTCTCATCTCTTCATA